>NC_136515.1:44297059-44352059 GCF_053919585.1 Euprymna scolopes | reverse complement strand
AAATACATAAAACATTCGGGGGAAAATAAAGACATGATTAAAAATCGAATGTGTATTACAACTCAATTCTCAGTTTTATCCTCTCTTCCTCTCTCTCTCTTTCCAAGTATTTTACTTCAACTGCATGTTACAATGCAATAGTGGCTGCTGTTAATTAACCTTTTTTCATTGCTCTATACATTTACACGTCTATAGTTATTTTTTAGCTGTTAATAATTATAGCAGGGGACTAGATTAATTAGGTGATCAAAGTGCTGGATGAAAAAAAAGTAAGTGGTAGTGAATTACATTAAATGATAGAACATTAAAGAGAGTACTTTTTGTTGAATTGATAACTAAAGCACTTGTTTCAGCTCTGATATTTTCCGAAAATGTATTAGAAAGGCAAATATATTATAAACTAGTAAGTACCGTTGACGGGCGTTGCCCGGTAGAATCCTTCCCCTGGCAAAAAGTACATTAAGCTTGTTGTTGGTGGCCACTGTCCTCCCTGAACAACTGCGAAAACTGACTACCTAGACAAAAAGGAAATAATCTAGATTTCAATGACGGTTTGTGTTTGTTTCTGATGAAATGAAAGTACTATTTTAATAAAAGTAAAAGCTGTAAAGGAATACGTCAATCAGTATGAATAAATAAAATTATAAATATGGTCTATTAGAATAATAATAGAAAGCAAAAACAAGGATTAGGGATGCTCACTGTATATGAACTGTTTAGAGTGATCGAAATCAGTTATAGCCGTTTCTCTTTGTTTTTCATGTCTTCCGCTTTCTTTCAATTGCTTCACCAATAGTATTTAAGTTAATTCCAATTGTGTGTCGTCTTTCTAACGTGTAAAACAAAAATTGCGACATTTTTTTAACTTCACTTTACTGTTTTTTTGTACAGCAATGTAAAGAATGGCGTTTAGAACAGGCATCTCAAACTCCCCATATTAAGAACGGCTTCAGAAATAGAAACTATTTTACTCCTCGTATAAAGAATGGCATTAGAAATAAAAATACGCAAAATGTCCATGTAAAGAACGGCTTTCTGAATATACACCCACATTTTTTGGGTGGTTGGAACAATACTTCCCCCAAATTTGACAGCGATCATCATACTCATTCGCCGATGCTAACAAAGATTGGAGGCTTTGGTGTCGGTGAAGAAAACAAGATTTATTTATCGCGTGTTCGAACAAACCCTGCAGGCAGTGTATTACAGTGCATGATACATGTTTTTATATCGTTGAAAGTACTTATCTCCGAACAATTTGAATGAAGCTTCCCTTCTTAACAAAGTTGAAAATATATAAAAGTTTTCATTCTAAAGAAAATTGTAAAGGTAGACCTAATGTACAAATTATCACCCTAACCAAAAAAACAAAACAAAAAAACAGTAAACGTGCGCGCAATGTCGAGAATCCAGTAGATGATATTGCTGTAATATTTATTTTTAATTTGGTGACGATGGTTAAATAGGGTATTTCTGAATAAAGTACATAGAAACAAGCGTAACAATGTTTGTAAAAATATAATTAATTAATGCAACTAATCTAAAAATCGAGCAAGAGAGATCGAACTAAATATTCCTTTTTTTTTCTTCGGAATCGCCGTAAAATAGTCTCTTCTTAAGAATAGAACTTTAAAAAGCGAACGAGAGACAAATAGAACATAAATCACGATCGAGAGGTACTAGAGGGGTTGAAGGAATATATATATAGAGATATGGGAATAGAGAGAGAGAGAGAAAGAGAGAGAGAAAGAGATAGAAAAAATTCTAACTTACGCTGTAAAATGAAAAAAAATTGACGCATCAATTTACTCACAGGACGAAATTACGAATAATTGCGAAGCCATATTTGAAAGTTCTATTAGCGTCTGTTTGCCATGCGAATACCTTTTATCTGGAATATATGAATGGTCAGAGCTCAGACAATCAGTTTGAGGTCAATAAGTCTGTGGACTCTATATTATTTTTGTAGCGGAAAAAGGAAGGCTTCTGTTATGTACCTAAGTTTCTGATCCAGTTACGAAGAGTGAAACACCATATTTGCCGAATGTACAGGATTCTTCAAGGTGATGCTGCGAGATGTAGGAGGACTTTATTTTTAGAGGAAAAATGGACGCTTTTTCCTTAAAAGTGGTTGCGATCGCCATAATGTGCCTCATTGGATGAAATGTAAGATGTTTTTTTATAACGACTTAATCTATCTAAAATCTCGTTCTAAAGCCACATGAGAAAGTGGTTAATAATCTAGACATAATAAATGCGTATGTAGCATCTGTTGTTGCAGACCTAAGGTATTTGGTCCAGAAGGGAATTCCTCCAATCAGAATATTATATGTATCGATCATAAAATAAAGAAGAAGAAAAAAAGAATAAGAATAAGATAGCCATATGCGTGCATAGTTTTTCATGGCAACATGTTTATATATATATATATATATATATATATATATATGTGTGTGTGTGTGTGTGTGTGTGTGTGTGTGTGTGCATACTAGCTGTAACCGGCCACGCGTTGCTGTTGCTCAGTTTGTAAAAATGGAACACATTCCTCAAGAAAAATTGCATTTTGTTCGTTTATTTACTTTTCTTATTTTTTGCAATTTTTTTTAATCAATAAAAGTTGATATCCCCCCCCCCCGAAAAAAAAAGATGATTTTTTTACCATAAATTGTTAGGTTAAAGTTTTTTTTCAGGAAAAATTGCACTTTATTTTAAAGAAAAACATTTGGCAGTAAACGTTTCTCTTTGAAAACGGAATTTTTATTTTAAAAAAGAACAGATGAATGATTTACATGAATAATGTAAATAGGTATGTGAAAGTAGAAAAAAGTTTGATTCTTTTTATCAATAGAATGTATGAATTATTTTTTAACAAATGTTCAGAAAATAAACAGAAAAATACTTCCATCATTATTTATGCAAAAAAATAAATAAAATGTTGATTTAATGTTTCAACATTATGCTTATAAATTACGATAAAATTTGCTGAGTATGCGCTGTTTTTCGGTTGTTGTAAAAATGGAACAAAAACTTAAATTTCACTTCGTTTGAATATATCTTAATTTTTTAATTGTGCCCCCCAAACGAATATAATCAAAACAGTAACATTCAACAATTGTACTTTATGTATATAAAACACAAAATATATATAAAAAACAAAAAAAAAACGTTAATAACGTAAGGGAAATAATTCCATTTTTAAACGAAAAAGTCAGTGTGGTATATCTTTTTGTTATTTTTTACATAAGTCCAGCTTACTATTTACATTGGAAACGTCGACATTTATAGGTTGTCGGGTACGTTTACAAAGAATAAACACTCCAATCTAGTAGATGTATCAGAATTTTTGAAGGAATTTTTTACACCCCTATCACGAAACTGCGAATAAAATATTAAAAAACTCGTAATTTCTCTTTTAAAAGTGGGTTGTTTATTTTCTTTATAGATTATACTTCCAAAATAAACTATTAAAGTTGTTTTAAAAGTAATAGAAATATATTTTTAATTTACAAAAAATACAGTAATGAATATTACGAATTAAATAGTTTTCAATTTTTAAACTTTAAAAGTCTATCAAAATTTTTCTATCGATTCTATTTCTACGATATTTTCTTGTGAAATGTTATGCTCTTTCCAATAAACCGAATATAATATTTTAGACAAACGTTTTTTTTAATTCACACTCACCCATTTTCAAGTGTCTATTAAAAAGTAAATAATTAATTTATTCACCAGAGTGTTATATATAACAAATTGAAGAGGAAAGTTTAATAAGTAATATATTCAAATTTAAAACAAAAAAGTAGTGTTTTTTAGAAATTTACCTGTAAAGTCCGAAGTTTAAAACCTTTTTTTTTTAACCACATTGTTTGTTTTTTTCTTTTTTTCATGAAACCTTGGTGTTTGCTCCTTTAATTGAGAAAAAATAGGCTTGAATTACATTTTTCGAGGAGTTATAAGTTTGGAAAGACGGGGTGGAATTATTCACTATTTTTTTACGAAATTTCTGACACACTTACCAATCTACCCATGTTAAGAACGGCTTTCGGAATAGACACCCCTAACCTTGCCGGTATACCCGAAAAGCTATAAAAGTTGACGTGTTGAATGTGAACGATGAGTTGGACGTAATATAAAAATGTACCGAATTTAAAGGTAATTAAATTCAAATTTCCGTTCCATTTTTAAAACAACCGTAAAGAAGAGCATTCTATGCAAATTTTTCCTAACTTACTGTATTAATGCTATTTTTGTAAGCAAAAAAAATATTTAGGTTTGACTATAAATTCCTAAACTCATTCCATCCTAAATAATTTAGGTGACTGAAATAAGAATCTAATTGAGTCTTTAATTTCCTGAATAGTATGCGAGAATTCATTTATCCTGGAGTTATATCGAATTCATTAATACGGACTTTAGGGGCTTTTTTCGTAATGTTACTGTAAAAAAAAAAATATTGTTACAAATTAAAAAAAATAAAAAAAATGCTTGCGTTTTTTATTTACTACTGACTACCATCACTTTAGTAAAGGTATTTTTTGTTTAAACAAAATAATACATTTTCACTAAGAGTTAAGTAAAAATAATTAGTTGCTTATATTCTGGGATCATTGTTTGATAAATACTGCAATTTTCATTAAAATTTGTTAATTTCCTGATTTTTGGTGAATTTTTAAGTAAAGGGAGGAGTCAAAATGTTTATACACTTTGAGCGTCGGCATTCATTTTATCTGTACTTACCATTTTTCGATAAATATTTGATATGAAAGCGACTATGTGTGGTTAATTTAAATGAAATTTTAATCACGTGGTTACATTATCAAAAACCATGTGATTAAACCCATTTGATAAATACTGCAATTTTCATTAAAATTGGTTAATTTTTTGATTAAACCCATTTGATAAATACTGCAATTTTCATTAAAACTGGTTAATTTCCTGATTTTTGGTGAATTTTTTAGTAAAGAGAAGGGTCAAAATGTTTATACACGTGGTTACATTATCAATAATCATGTGATTAAACCCATTGAAAATTTACCGATATTGTAAACACATTCTGTTTACATTAACCCTGTAGTGTTTTTTTAGTGATGCAGTTTTGGCAACTGAGATTGAAAAAAAAACCCGCGAGGTCAGGAGAAAGAAATGTCCAGAAAATCGCTAGATTTTTAACTTTTATCATCTGAAATTTTCAAAAATCGCTAATTCCCCTCCCCAACTCAATATTTTCACTTCCTAGCATAAAAACATTATAAATATAGTATATTCAATATATAAAATGTTCCGTGTTTTCTCACGATATGTTTCTGGAATTATATTGAAGCGGTTAGCTCTCCGGAAAGCTTACATATTTTATCAGTTAGTTTTACCTGTTTTTTCAGAGAGGACATTTTTTTGCAGGAACCAAATCATAAACTCAAACTTTTTTATAATAAAAGTAAGATTGAAATATACTGCAAATTAAACATCACAATAATGATGCAACATATTTTGAAATTAGAAACATAAAAAAAAAATAATAAACTTTGGTTTAGCATGTTTAAAGTATTTAGGTTGGTAGATAATTAAATTCTACTGTATTGGTATAAGTTTTTTGTTTCTATCGTATTTTAAACTACACTTCGGAGGTTAGAATGCCACCCCCCACCTAAGATGTACTTGGAAAAATCGATTTTATAGCGAGATTTAAGAATGGTTAGCCGAAAAAAAGGTGAAAAACAAAATATATAATGAATAAATAATTGTTACCAAAGGTAATAAATGCTACTTTTTTATACTTACATGAATGAGTATATCTTATGTTTTAAAATATTTTCAAGCGCTTTTCTTTATTTTTTTTAATCCATAATTGCGGGTGTGTGGGTGCGAAATACCTCCAGATTTTCTAGAATTCCCCGCTAGATTGCAACCAGAAATATCCGGATCTAGCAGGAAAACCTCTAAATTGGAACCACTGGTCACGTGACAGGAAGCGGTAATAAATAATTGTCCCTAAATAAAAAATGACTTATCGGTACAAAGAAAACCACCTATTTATCATAGAAAAATTAAGTATAATGTTATAATTAAAAAGAAATATATAAACACCCACATGGATATAGTAAACATATTATACCAAAACGTGGAAGTCATACGTCCAGTGGTTTTTTAGACTATTAATTGCGAACGAACCAAGAGTTACATTTATTTATATATATATATATATATATATATATATATATATATATATATATATATATATATATATGTGTGTGTGTGTGTGTGTATGTGTGTGTACGTATATATATATATATATATTTGTGTGTACATGTTTTATTAGAAAACTTATTGATTATCTTATTAATTTTGGAACGTAACTTATAATATGATAATCGTAATTTAGTCATATTTAAATAATAAATTAGTTATATATAGATAACAATTAAAAACGGGATAACTTTGTAATCTACAAAGGACTCTGTTTCTATGAATTTGTCTACAGAATATATCTGACACAAATTAATAAACTATGTCTCCTTGTACTTTTTAATAGAAATTTTAGATTATAAATATCGCTGGCATTTTAAATGTTTTCCAATCAATTAACTGAACAATTAATCAAGATGTCCTAGATGCCAGTGCCCCCTTAATTCAATGTGAGATTATGTTTTTTTTATAGACATTTTTAACCAAACTAATTTTATTGATTTTTTTAAAATGAAATATTATTCGATGTATACATTTTACTATATTTTTTTTTAACTAAAAATTGCTATGGAGTTTAAACGATGTTTAGAACGGGTTTTACAACTTTTTTGTGCAGTTTTTCATATATTCTTTATTATCATACTTTTACATTGACTATTGTTTTCATCCTTATATGTATATTTCTATGTCTCGGTTTTAACCTCTTGTCTTTCTTTTCTCTCCCTACTCTCTCGTATCCCGCCCTTCCTATTTGTTCTCAGTGCATTCCTTTAGGAGACTAAACTTATATATTCATATATAATTATTTATGCGTGTGTTTTTATTTTCCTAGTTAGCTTCCATTAATCTCTCCACACTTGAATCCCAATACGCGACTCAACAGATAAGGGGTTCGTTTAATTGTAAATTTCCTTCCTATTTTGAAATATTAAAATTCTTATAGACGCTTCGAATAGCTGAAAATCAAGAAATATCGTTATTTCCGTGATAGATAAGGAGTCGAGCCCCGAGTTTTTTAAACCGTGGATTTAAAGGTGTGCTATATGATAGTTTTACTTTCCACCAGCAATCAGTAATGCTGGAGAGGCAATATTTGGTAAGGGTAAGTGCCGCTGAAAGTAACGTCGGGTAAAATAGTTAAAGGATTGCGTGGTAGTCATTCGAAATCGACAGGCAATGTAATCGACAATCAATGTTATGAGAAAAAAAACATGATGACGGAGGCAGCAAAACATTAAACATAAGTAATGGCTGATGGAGCAAGAAACACAAGAAGTTAAAGGTAAAGTAAATAGAATAAAAATGAGATGATAAAACGAACGAAAATGTATAAAAATGAAGAAGTAAAACATATAATAATCAAAATAACAAGATGGCATGGGAAGAATCAGAATCTAACCAATAAAAAATAAATTTAAAAAAGCTAAAAAAAAAACAAAAAAAAACAAAAAAAAAGCAACTAGAAAGACTGATAAATATCTAGATGTAAAAAAGCAATGTACTGTAATACTAATTAGAACTTAAAGATAATTATGTAATAATGCGCTAACATGCAAAATAACAGAAAACAGTAAAGAAGAAGAGAAACACGAAAAGGAAATAAGAATACGAAGACCACAAAATACTCAGCAGTTAAAGAGACGAAGAATAAATGAATGAGAAGAACAAAAGCACAGTATAAGACAGAGGAAGGCAGCTATAAAAGTCTCACTAAATAATGTGACAATGCAGAATATGTCATGGCAAATATGAAGACAATGAAAAATACAACAAATAAAGAACACAAAAAATGGAGGTAAATAAAGGATGATAATTTTAAACAAATATGAATGATATATCTCATTTTTTTAAATGAGAATCGAAAATGCGTATTCTAAGAAATACGTCAGCGCACGTGTTTAATTCATTTTGCCGGATATTATATGTAATCCATATTTTTAAAACAAATGTTTCAGAAGCTGTGACATATAAATTAAAATAAATCATAGACAAATATTTTTATTACAAATAGGTCCTATATTTCAAAGATTGATATTTGCCAGTTTTTTTTTTAATTTCAATTGCAGCTTAATACTCCCGCGTCCTGGACGTATATAGCATACTTCAAATGTTCAATCTCTACACATTAAATTAGGATGCATTTCAACAACGACGTGAATGTGGTATACCAAGAGGTCATTTGCGTATGATTTATAAGAATAGACATGACACTTGATATAACACAAAGCGAGAATAATATTATGGGGCTAAATCGAACGAACGAATTCACCAGTGGACAGGTAAATTTCCTGAAATTATTTGTTCATCAAATGTATCTCAATAAACTGCTCGTATAGATAGCTATGTGGAAAGTGGTTTACTCGTGCTGAAACCATATGTTTTCAACATTAACCCTTTCTAGTTGAGGCTCCAAAACCATGTATGCATTCCTCTGTGTGGCTCTCCGGGGACTGTTACGTTATGACCATCATAAGTTTTGAATATATATTGACCAATAATTTCACCAGATTTAAAGCGCACGAATCAGTTATCTTTCTTGATTAATTGGGGTATACGCCATAGCATGTATTTTATCATCGCTCCAAATCTAGCAATTCCGTTACTTTACAGAGCTATTTAACCAAAAGTAGGCTTTATCACTTAATTTTTTTAAAGAAAATTGTGGAACAGTGGCAATATTTCCTTTGTCTTATTCACTCAATGTAGGCCGAGAACAATGATCACCCGGTTTCAGCACTTGCACAGGTAAAATCTAAACTAAGTTTAGCAAAATTATCTATAAAGTTTAAGAGCACACGTTAAATTATTAGGAACGTTTACGACTTGGCAAAATTACAACATCACTAAAATTATACTATAATTGTAACATTTTTTATACATTTTTCTCATTTTCTGTTGCTTCGGTGTTAAAATCATTCATTTTTTCTACTTCCTTTTTTTCATAGTACAAAGACAATTAGTAATATCCGTTCTAGCTATATTAATAAAAATTAACATTTTTATCAGCTTCCTACTATTTCCTGACTGGTATTGTCGTTTATCCTCGTTTCCGTGTGTCGCTTATTTTATGGGGGGAAATTGATGAGTTTATTCAAGGTTTTATATGCGAAAACAGTTTTATGGTAGAGGCAATACATAACTTAATAATTATATCCTTTTTAAATTACTACTACAAAAGTGATTGACACAGACGGTAGAAGACGTAGTAACATTCGCCCAAGCTGTCAGTTTCTTACATAGTTGTCATGTTCAGTTGCCATGGCTTCCGAATTAGAGTCTAATTTTAAAACCCTAGTTTATCTCGCTGGAAAAAAAAAAACGTGTCGTAATTCGTCATTCTTGATTTTTTGACATTGTTCTGTTTACAGTGTTCTTACTTCTACTGCCCATACATGACCTTATGTCACCTGTCTCTGGTACGTTTCTGTTTGAAGATTAATGTCATCGTGACGTGTTCTAATGTGACCCTTGTAAAAATAAACACGGGCGTTCTTAATCGCTACTGACATACGCTCTTCCCTACGTAAGCGAATGATAAAAATCATATAAGTGTGAGAATCCACAACGATAATGTAGATGAAGTCTGTTCTTCTAAAGGGTTTTATCGCAGTGTAAAAAAATGTAAAAACGTGAACAAATAATAGAAAGATACAAAAATAGGGAAAGGAGGAATAATCAATATATAATAATACAAAAGAAAAAATGACCCATCACTTTGGAATCGACAGGGAATTGTCGACATACAATGGTTCAGACTACGAATTATTATACAGACATGGTTTAAATATTATTCTTGGGTTGATAGAATGCCATGAAAGTGCTCGGAGTCGACCTATTAGGTCCATACACCCCAGGCACACATTACTGTTTAGAAAGAACACAGGAGACAGATTACTTTTTAGTTTTTGTAAGAAACTATAAATTTACTGAGTTAAAAATTATTTTTGAAAATCGTTGTCCTTTTTCTGGGTTGTTGGTTGTGAGAAAATTACGGCTATGTTTATCAACGCATAGATTAAAAAAACACATTTATAGTCATCATTCAATTGTTTACAATAATGACTTAAGAAAATCATGTATATATATATATATATATATATATATATATATGCATTACAAAGAATAACTAAAACAATTATTTATTAATAAATAATAAAAAAGTGGATACGTTATTAATACCAGTTAATTATACAATAATATAGAAATTAGCCAATATTTATTTAGGTCTTCATTTATTCACGAGAGAGTATATTCAAAAGTTCATTTAAATAATTTTTAAATAAAAAAGCAGGTATTTAATACAATGTGAGAGCGAGAGGAAAACACCTATATTTGCAAGAATATATATATATATATATATATATATATATATATATATATATATATACACTTGCGCAATGTATACAACGAGTAAGACGACGGCATCTTTCCCCACACTAGGAACGACGGCAACCTAATCAACCTCACACTTCTCAGAATGAAGATAATGATACGGCAAGGGCTTATTAGAGACGTGTTCCTCGAAGATAATTCATGTCTTGTTGCAGATTCAGACAAACTTCTTAAACGAGTCAACTCCCGCTTTGCGAACGCAAGCAGGAGTTTTCTCTCGTCATCAGTCTGAAGCAAATCAACATTATGTGCAAATATGAAATCATCACTCCTAAAATTGCAATTGACGACCGCCCCCTGGACATGGTAGACACGTTCACAATCCTCAGCTCCAGCATCACCAGACAATTGTCCCTGGACGCCGAACTCAACATAAGGGTAGGCATAACAACCACACTTATGGATCGTCTAGCCAAAAGAATATGGGCCACCGCCGTCCTGACACCAATCACAATAGTGAGAGTATATCCGACCTGTGTGCATAGTACTCATCTTTATGGTAGTGAATAGTGAACCTTTTACACAGGCCAAGAACGAAGACTTAATATTTCCATATGGGCAACCTCAGACTCCTGATGGAATCTCCTGGCAGGATCGAGTTAAAAACATAGTTGGCTTGTCCCAGGCTGGCATACCAAGCGTGTTTGGCATTCTAACTCAGAGACATTGACGTGGGATAGGTAATGTGTTCAGGTGAAAGTTGGTCGCATTCCAAATGATATCCTGTATGGCGAGCTAGTCTCCGGTACATGGCGAATCGGATGGCCAACTCTACGTTACAAGAACACATGCAAGAGAGACCTGAAGACTTGTGACATTCAGTCACAAAATCTTGAGTGAGACCGCACAGCCTGGCAGGAAAAGTTAAGGGCGGTATCAAATTAGCACCAGAAAAGAAGAACGCAAGAAAATGTGAATAAAAAGAACCTACAAGCGAGAGAGAATACAGTCAATCCCTGCGACACCACCATCTATATCGCTAAGTATAACTTCAGCAACTGGGAACGTCGATGTAAATCTAAAATTGGACGATTTAGCTACAGCAGACGTTGTAGTAAACCAAACTAAGGACAGGATGTCATTGTCTCAAGAGACTAAAAGTTGGCTCAATCATTTGTTTTCTCATATAAACTAGATAGGTTACGTTATATAACCATTTTTCATAAGTATTATATATACATGTACAGGAAATATATTTTTAAATAGAAATAATAAATAGTACCAAACGATTAAGAATGACTTACCGGTTGCTGAATGGAGAAGTCAAGAGACTATAGAAGTTTATACTGGTGACATGGTAACATTTATTCTATTTTTTTAACAATTACAAAGTTATTTTTTTAACAATTACAATAGTTATTTTTTTAACAATTACAAAAGTTATTTTTTTAACAATTATAAGATTATCATAATTAATAGTATGCTTGATTTGAGTTATTTTGTTCAAACTACTCGCCTATAAATTTAAGAGCAAAAGAAAATGTAATAAATGAATTCAAGACATTGTGAAGGATGCAACGATCTTTACCGTGCTATTAAGTACAGACACCGAAGAGTATTCTATATCTCTTTAATGCCACTCCTATGTCAGGAATACAGTAATGTTTACACATTTAGACTGATGCACCTACTACTAGTCTAATCATTTTAAAAAGGACCAAAAGAAAATCTCGAAACTATTGCGATCAACACTATCAAACAAAAACTTCCTCATGTCGTTGCAATATTTCATCCTCGTAGTAGGTTTATAAGTCAATATCTATATCGTTTGAAGGCAGGAAAAATAAAATTAAGGCGTTATTATACTTAAAAAATATATATCTAAACATATTTACAATGGCAGATTCAAAGTTAATAAAACTAGTGTTTCCCATACATAGCTTATTTCTTTGTTTTACGAAGAAACACAAAGGCGTAGGTTCTATAAAAACGCACCCTATGGCTTGTGCACATGCTCCAAACCTAATTCGCTTAGCTTAGAACATAATGCGCTTTCAAATAATGATGCTGAACTTCCAAGCAAATGTACACCTATCAGTCCTGTTTTAACATCTATTCTTTAATAGGAGAAAACATATGAGCTTATTCATCTTAATAGTATACTTTTCATTGGCATGATATTATGACTCGTTGTAAGATTACAGAAAGAATATATGCATTTTCCTGCTCGTGATAGAGTTCTTGTCATACACTAAAATGCAAAATCAGTGAAAATAATTGGATTTCCGTCGTAATAACCATATTCATCTAGGACATATTAATATATAAAAATATCAGTCGCGTTAATCAGATATAATCTTTAGGCTCAGCTATATTGGTCTCCAAAATGCATTATATACTTACTCGTTTATTTTTTCCTAAATTCGTATTGATATATCTTCTACCTACTTGCTTTACTGAATGTATGGATTTTGTAGTTTGGCGATCTCTTAGATTTGTGAGTTAGCCATGTGAAAATAATGAATAGAAATGAGTTCCCAATCAGAGAATACACAGAAAATATATCAGAAAATGGAACTTAGCTTAAAAAAGATGATATTCACATTTAAAAATTGAAATCTAAGCAATGCGCATACGACAACTTGCTGATATTTATTATGCCTGTACGAATGAAAAGTAAATATACAGCTTAAAATGTGTGATATCCAAAGATATTTTAAAGCATACATGTAATTCCCAAAATGGTTTTATAATAAGCAAAAGTGAATTGTACGAAATAATACACACGCACACACATTATATCTCTCTCTCTCTCTCTCTCTCTCTCTCTCTATATATATATATATATATATATATATATATATAATAACATCATGACAAAATAATTTCATGATTTTAAACATCTCACAATTTATTCCTTTAATTCAGTATCTGTTTCTTATCACAAAGTAAATCACTTAATCATTGTGTCATTCAGTGAATCTATTTTGGCCCTAACTCGTCAGAAGAAATAGGAACGTATATATATATATATATATATATATATATATATATATATATATATATATATATATATGTATATGTATATATATGTATATATATATAATTTACATATTATATATATATATATTTTTTTTTTACTATAATAATTAAATACCCACAGACACTAGTGTTTTATCCTTTCGGGAATCTTCAGTGCAGGGTGCCACGATTAACACCAGTCTATTGATTTGGACCCGGCAACACAAGCCACTATTAAACGCGTGAAATAAAGTTTATTTAAACATTTTAAATTTAAATGTTTTTTTTTCTTCAGTCGAAGTGATCTAATCGTTATACGATCACATATGCATATATATGTATGATTGTTGAGCTGGATTAAATCCGACGATATGAAATAAAATGGAGGTGGAAGGACCTGGATACTCAACGTTTCGCCCGATCTATGCGGGCTTCTTCAAGAGGGATGGTCATTGACGAGAGAGTCGGAGGATTGGGGCTATATATAATGATGGGGGAGAGCAGCGTGTTTTCCTTATGTAAATTAGATGTCATATATACATGTATATACATTTTATGAGAGAAGAACTAATTAGAGTAAACTAGTGTAGTGGATTACGTCTAAAAGATAAAATATTGTAGAGATTAAAAATTGTGTTTGGAAATATAAGGAAAACACGCTGCTCTCCCCCATCATTATATATAGCCCCACTCCTCCGACTCTCTCGTCAATGACCATCCCTCTTGAAGAAGCCCGCATAGATCGGGCGAAACGTTGAGTATTCAGGTCCTTTCACCTCCATTTTATTTCATATATATGTATGTATATATATATATGTGTATATATATATATATATATATATATATATATATATATATATATATATATATTAGAAAAATGAAGGAGATAGAGAACATGTGGGGAATAGTTTATATTCAATTTATTATTTTCAGGCTGCGGTATACTTTGTCTGCATCCAAATCATTTATTTTACTCATTTTTAAACGCATTGCTTCGAAAAATCGATATAATTGTTCTTAATTATTTTGTAAGTTATTTTTATTGCCAAACACATTAATGTTCATAAAAACTACTTACAACGTATTCTCATATCATTTTACTATATAAACTGCATATATCTCGTCTTACATTTGATATTCTGTTATCAAGTTACATCCCTTGTGAATGATCCAATAAATAAAACTGTATATTTAAAGTTTTAGTCAAAATCATTAATATAATTGTTGTAATATTCGGTTACATGTGAATGTATATTGTTAAAAAAGCTAATTACAACGAAAAAGTGCATTGTGCGTATATTCTACGTCATTAAATGTGGGGTACTATAAAATACAAACGTTATGTTATATGATTCAATTACTTATATATTTACCCCCTCACGTCGTTTCCTTCTTCTCACCCTTTGGGATTTGGTTTATTTATATAGTTTTATATTGTTATAAATTTGGGTGCAGGATGGTTTGGCGCAGATTTTTTAAATTGTTATTTCGATTTTCTTTTTTTGTAGTTTATATATTTAGTTTCTTGTTAGTAAATAAATACGTTTAGTATTTTTATCCCAGTGTAAAAAGAGATCCGGTTAACTCGGGTCGAAGTTTTTTCATAAGTATGCATTCTAGTAATTTTAGTTGTCGTGTGCAATTGTAAAGATATCAAATTTTAGTATTTGTAGATAAGATATTTCTAATGTCGGACCATTATAGGTTCATCATGGGATGGTATGTGTTGTTTATGGCGCTATTGTCAGCTAAATCATAGGTTCAATCGTGTTGTGATAAATCAAACATGCTTGGATATATATATATATATATATATATATATATATATATATATATATATATATGTTTTTATTTGTTTTTGTTAGAGATACCTTCTTGAATGAATTCAAGTATTTATCCGAAAGGGAATTTATACCTAAATGCTTGTTGGGAATAATTTTCCCATTGACAAATCTGGTACGCTCTTTAATGAGTAGCGACATATATATTATTTTTTAAAATACAATTATCAACTGACCCGTATTTCGTCGTCCACGACTCATCAGAGTGGCTGAATCTACCGAGATTCGAAATGGGCCCCTCGTGATAAGAAGCCTAAACCTCTACCACGCGGCTAACCTCGCCGGACTACTAAATGACGAGGTGTCGATTTCGAATCTCGCTAGATTCAGTCACTCTGATGTAGTCGTGGACGACGAAAGACGGATCAGTGGATCATTATATTTCAAAAAATAATATATATGTCGCTCCCCATTAAATGGTGTATCAGATTGGTCAATGGGAAAATTATTACCAACAAGCATTTAGGTAAAAAACACTTTCGTATAAATACTTGAATTCATTCAAGAAAGTATCGCTAACAAAAACAAATAAAAACACCTACGTAAAAGTGATGCATTTAGTAGTCCAGCAAGGTTAGCCGCGTGGTAGAGGTTTAGGCTTTTTATCACGAGGTGCAAATTTCGAACCTCGCTAGATTCAGGCACACTGATGAGTCGTGGACGACGAAACACGTGTCAGTGGATAGTTATATTAAAAAAAATAATATATATGCCGCTCCCCATTAAAGGGGGTATCAGATTGGTCAATGGGAAAATTATTCACAACAAGCATTTAAGTACAAATGCACTCTCGTATAAATACTTGAATTCATTAAAGACAGTATCGCTAACAAAAACAAATAAAAACATCTACGTAAAAGTGATACATTTAGTAGTCCGGCCAGGTTAGCCGCGTGGTAGAGGTTTAGGCTTCTTATCACGAGAGGCCCATTTCGAATCTCGGTAGATTCAGCCACTCTGATGAGTCGTGGACGACGAAACACGTGTCAGCTGATAATTATATTTTAAAAAATAATATATATGTCGCTCCCCATTAAAGAGCGTACCAGATTGGGCAATGGGAAAATTATTCCCGACAAGCATTTAGGTATAAATTCCCTTTCGTATAAATACTTGAATTCATTCAAGAAGGTATCGCTAACAAAAACAAATAAAAACATATATATATTCAAGCACGTTTGATTGATCACAACACGACTGAAACTATGATTTAGCTGACAATAGCGCCATAAACAACACATACCATCCCATGATGAACCTATAATAGTCCGACATTAGAAATATCTTATCTACAAATACTAAAATTCGATACCTTTACAATTGCACACGACAACTAAAATTACTAGAAGCAATACTTATGAAAAAACTTCGACCCGAGTTAACCGGATCTCATTTTATACTGGGACAAAAATACTAAACGTATTTATTTACTAACAAGAAACTAAATATATAAACTACAAAAAAAGAAAATCGAAATCAAAATTTTCAAAATCTGCGCCAAACCATCCTGCACCCAAATTTATAACAATAAAAAAATGTATACATTTCGCTATATTCAGCCACTCTGATGAGTCGTGGACGACGAAACACGTGTCAGTGGATAATTATATTTTTAAAAATAATATATATATATGTTTGTGTGTATATGTATATATATATATATATATGTATATATATATGTGTGTGTGTGTGTGTGTGTGTGTGTGTGTGCATGTGATGTGACTTGGGATTTCTCATACCTGACAATTCCATTGAAAACTTGTTGTGTCGAAACAATTGACCCCTGATTTTTGTAAAAAAAAGGATGTTAAATACTATATTTCAAAATATTATCTGTAATATACCTGAAATAGAAAAATAATCATTAATGGATAAATGACAAAGCTTCCGCGCCATCAGTGATTTTTTGACTCCCTGTATTAAAATGTACACTGCCCCAATAAAATGTATACACATTTTAATGACCATAAAAGCAATATTTATCATAAGGAAGAACATTTTAATACATGAAAAAATATTCTGATTAAATATAGAAACAAACTAATTATCAAAAGTGGTCACAATATTGGGCATTGTGGCCCATGAACAGCTAACAACGCGCACTGACTGAATCAAAAACGTTTTTAATCAGTCCGATTGGTAGGTTGGCATATCTTCTTTTAATGGTACCTTTTAACTCAGGCATTGCAACTCGTTTTGTGCTATGAACCTGTGTTTAACATGCCTCCTAATCGCGGCTTCCCCAAAAAGAGAAATATCCATGGAGGGGTCAAATCCGTTGAGCGTGGACAGTACTCGATGCTCCCCTTGGTCCTTACTATCTATTTCGCCGGTGACTATAAAGATATGCGCTAACGTCAAGATGAAAGTGGGGAAGTCCTTGATCCTGTTGATTCTTTATTCCTAAAGATATCTTGGAGACGTGGCAGAGCGTATTGTTACAACAAGTTGACATGATTTTAAAAGAGTATGCATTTTATTTGGGCAGCATGTATATAATTATTAATTAATAAATATTAGTAAATATCAATATACAAATACGTTATATCTTAACGGAGTCTTTCCAGAAAACTGTTTAAACAGATCGCACAAGAATACGAGCCACTTTTAATTCAAATTTAAAGGCCAGGACAAATAAGGCCAATTTGAATAGTTATGTGATGACTAAGGAAATAAACCATATTTCTCTCAATTTAACACAGACACGCCCGCACACTCACACACATAGGTAAGTATATATATATATATATATATATATATATATATATATATATATATATATATATATATATATAAGCTTAGTGGTTATATTTAAATTCTGAAAAAAACATATAGGAACATATATTCTAATTAATAATGTATTGTTTGACAAAAAGAATATATAGAAAGGGGTTATGTTGATTTCCTTAATCCATGGATTTTCAGTAACAGCTCACATCATCAAAGGAAATGAAATGCGGTTAGCAAAAGGACATTGTACTCCTTCCGATAATAGACTACCCAGGTTGCATCATATTCCCTTTTCCTATAATTATTCCCATATAATTATCAGTTACCACTCAAAAAACTATTTTCAATATTTGTGCTCAAAAGCAAAATAAGTGGCCATTCACATCAGAACATTTTGCTAACCGCATTTAATTTCCTCTGATCATATGAGGCATTATTTAAAATCCATGGATTAAGGGAATCAACATAACCCCTTCTATATATTCCGTTTCTCAAACAAAAAATTCTTAATTAGAATATATGTGTGTATATGTTGTTGTTTTTTTTTCAGAATTTAAATATAACCACTAAAGTTATATATTGCTCTATGCTTAAATATTGAGCTTCCGCTTTTTGGCTAGGATCGCCCTGAAAGTATTACTTCAAGTAATATCTCTCTCTCTCTCTCTCTCTCTCTCTATATATATATATATATATATATATATATATATATATATATATATGGCACACTATTATAAGAAACACATTAATAATAGTGGACGCAACATCATCATTACCAAGAACGGAGGTAATGTTTGAAATTCATATACAAGATAGAACGATAAACGTGCCGTCCTAAAGAAAAAAGCCACTAACGCTTTATTTTAAAACTTTTATGGAAAACTCAATTCAGGTATGTTACTTATGTAGTAGAGCTGACATCTATTCCATGTAGCCGCCTTTAGTCAGAATCACAGCTTGTGTAGGGTCCGAAACTGGGAGCATGCCTTTTTCACAAGAGGTAGCCGGGACATGTAAAATTTTAGGGGGATGGCCCGATCATGCTAGATTTGTTGTTGTGGGAGGTAATGTTGGTGATGTTCTCGATATATTGTTTATACATTATATAATGAAGTAGTCCAGCGATTTCAGGTCTGGGGACGAAGGGGACCAGTGAGAGAAAGATGCAACTCTTCTTAGATAACGCTTAGTCATCTTTGAGCACCGAGTTTTCTGTAACATCCAGGGTCTTCCAGCCGCTTCCGGATCCCACCCGGGGATCACTACATTCTCAGCGTATCCAGATACACTCTTGTATTGCCTAGTAAGCCGTCTTCAAAGATGTGAAATAGCATAGTTAGACCCTCACTTTACACCACACTAATGCCCAGAACGTGGCTTGAACTTCATCTTTATCATCCTGAGCACGTCCTTGCTATTCGTGACAATCCCACGATAGAAGCTGAGGGTGGTGGCAATTGTTCTGTTGTCATAACTTGGATCGGTAGGGAACATGATTTTACAAAAGTGCATCTCTGATCTACCGTGTTTAACATTGTGTCACTTTCGGACAGGACAGAGGGCTCCTATCGCTTTTGGTGTTTCTAGAGCGACACTTTTTTCTTTCCACTTCGCCATCTGTTGGTGTATTTAGTTTACATTTAGAGCTACTCGATAGAAAATAGGAAGTATTACTTCGAGAATTTATTTTATTGTACTTTTGTTAAAATCGGCGTTTAAACATCACATAATAAATAAAAGGAAACGAGGCGTGAAGAATATTCCTACTAATGATACAGTGATACTACTACTACTACTACTGTTACTACTACTGCTTATAATAATACAAATTATACAAGATGAATACAACTAGAATAGGTTGGAAATGTAGAAATACAACCAGCGAGAAAGAGCTCAACTATAGACAGGCGGAAGTGAACTAAAAACAGCAAAAGAAGCGAGAATAAGACGATACCGATACAAATCGGGATAGTGAAACCAAAATAGGACCTGTGAAAGTAACGGAAATGTAAATGAAAAAAAAATAAAACAGAACAACCGGACCCGATGAAAACAAAACGCTACTGGAGCCAGACATGGGAAGAACGAATGGAATAAAACTGAAAAGCAGAATTTTTAAAAGAAATGATTGAAAAATCACAGCAAATCAAAGGAGGGGTAGAAAATGAAATCAGCAAGGAAACCTTCAGTACAGCTCTACGAAAAATGTCCAACTGAAGAGGTCCGGTCATGAAGGAATACAAGTATACTAATTTAAGAAATTCACGACACTACATGAAAAAATAGTGCCGCAACTAAAAAGATGCATCCACGTAGCCCATGCACCAGAATGGATTGCCAAAGGTAAAACCACACCGTTGCAAAAAGACACAAAAAAGGGTCCCCCAGCAACTACAAACCTATAACCTGTGTATCTCCAACATGAAAAATACTTACTGCTCAAGTGAAGGAATACATTTTTCAGTCACTTCATAACCGCAGACCTCCCCCAAAGGAACTGAAAAGATGCCAAAAACGAAAAAGAGAAGCACACGACCAATTATACACAGACCAAAGGATTCTGAAGGAGGCTAAAAATTGGAAAAGGAACTTAGTTATGGCATGGATAGACTATAAGAAAGAATACGATAGAATCCCACAAGCATGGATAATAGAATAGCTAAGAATGTACAAATACCATGTAAGATATCCAACCTGATAGAAAATGGAAGGAAAAAGTGAATACTTGAACTTACCGTTGATGGACAATACATAACTAAAATCAAGATAAAAAGATGATTCCCTTTCACCACGAATGTTTATTGTAGCCATGAGACCCCTGAACTGCATGGGTTGAAAATGCCAACCCAGATATAAGTTCAGTAACAGAAAAGAAATAATAAATCACCGAATGCACATATATGAACTGAAACTGTGTCCACAAAGACAGAACTAGAAACATAAAAAAGCACGACCATAATCTGTAGTAAGGATATCCAAATGGAATTCTCCATGGAAAAGTCCGCACTAATCACCATAAAGAGAGGAAACTAGAAGCAACGGAATGTATAGAAAGGTCCAATCAAACATAAATTAGGACACTTGGTGTATATGGTAGCTAAAAAATCCCTGGGAGTGCTCGAGCAGACTCCATCAAAGTAACGCAAATGAAAGACAAAATTGAAAGGCAATACCTCAGAAGAACAAGAAAACACCTTAAAACCAAACTAAATAGTCGAAACCTAATTAAAGGAATAAACACGTGGGCACTGTCATTGATAAGATAATCTAGACATTTTATAATCTGGACCAAAGAAGAACTACGCGATATGACGATGGACAACGCACACCCCCTGAAGGATGAAACTGACCGACACTATGTGAAAATGAACATGCGGAGGAAGAGAACTGGTCTATATAGAAGACTCTCTCAATAACACGGAAAAAAGAATTTGCAAAACACATAATGGAGAACAAAAGAATAATTACTGCAGGAAGATAGAAAAAAAACTAACAAGATGATGTGCCAAAAAAAAATGGGACCTTTGGTAGGGTTATTGCCACCCAAATTCCAGTCAAGACAAATGGTCTCGACCAACAAGAAATCAACGGTAAGCCGCTGTTGCGACAACGCAAAATATTTTGCAACGATTATCGAAAGAGGCGGAAGATTTGTTGTCACTCAGACACAACATATACTTCTCCAAGAATATTTTTCGTTGATGGAGTGAGTTATTACTCCTAGTCAGTTAATAGTGTACATAAAATTATTATTATTATTATTATTATTATTATTATTATTATTATTATTATTATTATTATTATTATTATTATTATTATTATTATTAACAACAACATATATAATGGGCATAATAATCAGTAGTGGTGAAAGGGAATTACCTAAAAAGATTCAGCTTTTTATTTTGATTACAGTTATGTATTGCCCATCAACTGTCACTTCAAGTCTTCGGGCATTTATAAAAGAGACCGACAGCAATCGTAATTAAAATGTGGTCAAAATTCCATAAATATTTTTATATACAAAAAGTATACATACATATATAAATAAATACAAAGAAAAAATAAAAGGGAGATGAAAGACAGACAAGATTACAGGTAGAAAAAAAGAGAGAAAATCACAAAGACACATATGTACGTATAAATCACTGTGCGGTCATATTTAAATTGAAAAAAAGTAGAGAGAGAAATGAAAATACGTAGGTGTCAAACGCAGCTTACAAAAACATCTTTCAACGATATCCTAACGTGCTCTCTTCTGAGGGTCATAGACATGTTTTTAACAGAGGCATATCTAGGAAAGCATATTAGGTTACGCGTACAATGAGGTCGAATTTTGAGAATTCCGTCGGGCCTTTTCAACACGCCAAATTATTTGTTGAAAGCAAGTGAAATATTTAATTGACCGAAAGTAACCTAGTGAAAAATAAACAAAACTTGTATTAAACTGAAAAAAAACCGTGCATATAGACACACACACACACACACACACACACATATATATATATATATATATATATATATATATACACTCACATACATACGCACACACACATACACACACACATATATATATATATATATATATATATATATATATATATATACAAATATATAAAAATGAACGTGTTTGTGTGTGTGGATGTGTGTCTGTGTGTGTGTACATTCCCCTACGCAATAACTCTGTCAATTGTCAGTCTAGAGACTCAGAGTCAAAGTTTAACGATTTGACCTTTGAGAACTCTACCAACCCCCTCCGACAATTTTGGGTCTAAAAACAATAAATATTAAGGGGGCATAACAGGGGTCAAATTTAAAAAAAAAATGACTTTTTTTTTCTGAACATACACCTCTAAACATCCGGGCAACGCCGGGCTGAAATTCTAGCATATCTGTAAAAGTGAACGTGTCTGTGTGTGTCTGTATGTCTGTGTGTGTACATTTTCTTAAGCAATAACTCTTAATAGGTGGCGAAGTTAAAAAGATTGGAGCTCTGCAGTCTCTACCAATTACTCAGACAATTTCTGGTTTAAACTTTTGAAATGTTACATAAAGGTTATTTAGAGATTGGGCAAACTTTTTAATCGGTTTTGGTCGAAAATTTTTAGTTACCAATATATAAATGTATATATGTATGTATGCATGTTTTCATGCCTGCCTAAAACTTTCGACGGAGGCGACGAAATTTTATGAGATCAGTCTCGTTTGGAAGTTCGACCCATCAGACGACAAATATCGAAAAATTGCTAAACACACTAATATCTTCATCTTCAACTACTAACTTTTTTAGCAGAAGGATCGCTTTTTTAACAAGTAATCCTCTCCTTTCGATTGTGTAGTCTTAATTTTAACATAAGTAACTTCCGGTTTGGCGGTGGTCGTAATAGCACAGACGTTACGTTTTTCTCCGTTCTTTTCCTACTTCGCGGTACGGGTTCGAGCCTGCCTTCCTACTACCACATTTTACTCGGCCAACGCTGCGCTGAAATGCCAGTATATCTATAAAAGTGAACGTTTCTGTGTGTGTGTGTAGATTTCCCTACGCAATATCTTTGTAAATTTTAAGTCTACAGACTCGAAATTTGATACGCTGGATACCGAGATTTGGGAAAATCTTTGCAATACGTTGTTGATCAGAAAATTTTGCTGTTAACTGGTCAAAGTTCAATAATTTGACCTTTGAGAACTCTACCAAACCCCTCCGGCAATTTTGGGTCTAAACACTTGACATTTTAGATATAGGTTCAGTGGAAGTGGTCTAACTTAATAACTTGATTTGAGTCCCAAACAATAAAGCTTAAGTGGTAAAACGTAAAAAAAAAATTGACCGCTTTTTTTTTTTTTTTGCTCAACATACACCTCCAAACACCCGGGTAACGTCGGGCTGAAATGCTAGTTTATTTATATAAATATATTTTCTAAATAAAATTATCTGTATATGTATATACATATATACCTGTATATACAGAATTGTGTGTACAATGAAATCAATAAATATATATATATATATATATAGATAGATAGATAGATAGATAGATAGAGAGAGAATTTTTCTATAAAATTATTTTTTTAATCCTTTCTAATATTTTATAACTAAATAATCCTTTATTTTAAATATTTATTT
Organism: Euprymna scolopes; assembly: GCF_053919585.1. NCBI lineage: Eukaryota > Metazoa > Mollusca > Cephalopoda > Sepiida > Sepiolidae > Euprymna > Euprymna scolopes. The sequence goes on along the minus strand of NC_136515.1, from coordinate 44,327,831 downwards.
CTTCTTTGTTTGCCCGTTTCTGTATCTGCAATTTCCGTTTTAGTGTTTACATATTTTTATCTATCAAATATATCAATCTACCTACAAATCCATATCCTGTATATATATGTACCTATATTTTACTATATGAATTTACTTACATACTTACTTGTGTTATCCGGAATTTGACGATACCGGCGATCCTCTTCCCTTTATTCTTTTTTCATTTCATTTGGTGTATTTTAATAACACCTGCTGGTATTTTCTTAAGTAATAACTTGTAAATTGCTGTTGGCCTCTTTTTGCCCCATATCTTTGTCGCGTTTTAACGTCATCTTGTCTGGGCTATTTTGCATTGTTTTTTTTTCTATTTTATATTTAATTCAATCGCCATTTAATTTTTTTTACTCCTTTTTTTCTCTTTTCGTCTTATTCACTCGTTTTTCTTAATTACTCCTTGCCTTGGCAGCCGAGTCTAACGCATATCTTATTTTTCTTTTAATAATATTATTGGAATTCTTTCCCATTTTCTTTGTGCCTATTTGTGAATTATTCCACGGATTTCTTCCTTTTGAATTATTTTCGACAATCTTAAACTTACGCGATTCCCTTTGATTTTACTTGTGCGGAGGGAAATTTAACTAGCTTTCTTGAATGTACACCTTTCGATTTTACTGTCATTGGATACTTTACCTTTCACCAGCCTATCCATTCACGTAAAATCTCTTTTTTCCTCGCCTTATTCCCTCTGCTTCACTTTTTTTTATCAAGTAAGATATTTGATATGCTTGTAGTTTAATCAAATACTTTTGCAAGCAAAATCCTACCCGCACTTTGCTAAATCCTACACTCTGATGAGAAGAAAATTCTTTCCTCGAAACCTTGCGGCTTAAGGATTATCCACTTATTTAGTGTTTCCTTTTCAAATTAAATATATTTTTTTCAAAGTGTTTTTGAACATATTTTATTAACTATTTGCTCTTATATATACATATATATGTGTGTGTGTATGTGTGGTGAGTAGTGTCCACTGTCCATGGCAAATTCCATTTAGATATCCTTGCTAAAGGTCATTGTCGTGTTTTAGTGGCCTTTGTTTGTGTAAATTTTCTTTTACTACGCGATCGAATATATCAGGACATATTCACAAAAAGTAACATATATGTTTTGCATATATATATATATATATATATATATATGTATATATGTGTATATATATTTGTATATATATATGTATGTATATATATGTATATATATATATATATATAAAAATATAAATATAAGTTTAGTTTTTGTCAATGAAACATAGATGTTATTGTTTTATTTTATTAAGAAATAACTTTCCCGATAATAAAAGTCTATGCTTGTTAGACGGTGAAATAAAACTATGGCACTCAGTAATAGTGAAATTGGATATTTTTATAATATAGGATGTTTTAAATGGAGCGCTTTATTTAACCCTTGAGAGATCATTCAATGAGTAGACGTTCTAATAAATTGTCATTTGTATTTGAAGAGTCGCTTTCAACTGCTTTCAACTGCATTTTAATAATATCTTATCCACAACGTTACATCATGGTACGTGAAATATATTGATGAGCACAGCATATGTTGGGTGAAGGACTCGGTACTAGTTTAATTAAACCACCACGCTTCTGAAGAGTTAAAAAAATAACACTATAGGTTGGAAAAATTGGCCACAGAATGTAAATAAAACGAATTAATACTTCCTATGTAAGAAATAACAGATTCGTTATATTATTTATATGAGTATTATTTTTGCTGCTATTAGTATATTTATATTATGATGCTAATCATTATTTAATTTTTTCGTAGTTAATATTTTATGAGTTCTTCTTTAATTTAGCTATTGTAAATTAAATATATTTTATATAATTAATTTTACATTATGAATAATAATAATAATAATGATGATAATAATAATAATGATAATAATAATAATAATAATAATAATAATAATAATAATAATAACGATTTTTGATTAAACAATTGGGATCAAATGTCTTTATTATTTTATACTTTATTATTGCCGTGCGTTTTTTAATAGTAGTTTTGCATTGTATAATATTTATATTTTATATCGAGATTTAAAAAATATAGTTTATTCATATTTGATATACAGATTGTATATCAAAATCCAAGGAAATGCATAACTTTCCCAATAATAAAAGTGTGTTTTCAATAGCTGTGTTCGGCATGTAGATCGGTTGCTTTTATTATTTTTTTTATTTGTTATTGTTTTTAATTTTGCATTTCTGTGGATTGTGATATACAATTTGTATATCAAATATGATTAAAGTATATTTTTTAAATTTCTTTTTAAGGAATGACATTTCCTATGAATTATTGACTGAATTAGCACCCGTTTCTTTTTTAAAATGTTGAATACTAAAAATCGAAGAAATAGTGTTTAGCATATATTACAAAAGATTGTGGCGTATATGGTTCGAACAACTGCCTTTTACATCAGCTAGTTTTTAATATATTATGCTAAAGAATATTTAAGTTTGTTGCAATTGACTTGAAGTAGACAGAAATGTAACAGGGGCGGTAACGATGAATGGAAATAACGCTTATGCAAATATCAATAGGCTGACGGGCAGATGAATCCACATTGTCGGAATTGGTCAGTAAATAAATCGGCTGCCTCGCGATTCGAGAAATGGCGGGATTCCCTGTAGAATATGACAGATCGCACGATGCACTCATGAATAGCAACGAGACATGCGATCTTTTCAATGCGGCGGGAATACCAGGAAAAAAAAAGCATTGAGATATCCGCTATCAATAATTGGGTAAATTTCCAATTCCAAACATTTTACATTCCTCATTCTTTTCGAATGCATTTGATTTAAATAGCGACGAAAAGCAGATTTATATATATTTGTTTAACATCTTTTATATCTTAAATTCCAGTTTTTAATGTTGCAAATCTATCAGATTTTGTAAATATGTATGTCTCTTTGAAAAAAATGAAATAAAATGCGATAAATCCTTTTATGTATATATCTTTTGCATCATCTGTATTTTTAGAATCCCTCGTGCGCCATGTCGTCATTTCTATAAATATTCTCAATTATTTAGTTTATGTAGCGCACAACTGAAGGAAATAGATTAAATCATTCATACAGAATATGTAAATAATAAGACATTTCCTTGAATGATGATGTTTAGAGTAGAATAAAAAAGTGTATTAACATCTATAGTGTCTTCATTATATAATAAGTACAAAAATCCTTTTTAACGATATTATATGGAACACTGATAGATTTGCAACATTAACCATTCACTCAGCTTTTAAAATTCCAAACCACACGCTGATTTTGAGTTCTCGTTGGTAAATGTGGTGCGTCCAAAATCATGAAAATGTGTTGTTTACTTATGAAAATTAATTACACATTTGCAATAATGGACACATGTCGGACACGGGAATAATGAAGTACGCCTCAAATATGCTACTCTCGACTTCATCGTTATTGTTACATAAAGAAAATGTATAAATAATTAGACTAAATTGTTTTTGACTTTGTTATAGCCATCGTTACATTTGTACTCATATCGACATTTCTTTCTCTTTTAAATCGCTAACCTTACGATTTCAGAAATTTGGGAGTATTTAGAAGAGAAACCAACAAACAACTACAACGAAAAAAAAATAGATATACAAGAAATATATCTTACCGCAGCCAGTAATTGGTCATTTCATACCCATCTGGCTCAATATTTTTGGTTTTCAAGCAGTTTTTATTCCTGTTTATTTAATCGCAAAAACATCTTTTTTCCAAGCGGATTTGAATAGTTTTTACGAGAGTACCAAGCGTAGTGTAAACACCCTAATCTCCCCATGTTAATAATGGTGTTCCAAATAAACACCTCCAACCTCCCATGGATAAGAACACCTATAGGAATAACCACCTCCAACCTCCCATGGATAAGAATGACTATAGAAATAAACACCTCTAACTTCCCCATGTTAGAAGGGCTTTCGAGGTTGGGGTGTTTAATTCTAAAGCCTTTCTTTACATAGGGAGGCTGGGGTGTTTATAATACGCTGGGTATTATCGTAAAAATATTAAAATAAATCAAAGCACCTGTAAACCTTGAAGTCAACACCAGGCTTGCTTCTTGCAAAGATGAACAAGCCGCCATTTTTTCCAAATCCGCTCAGAAGAACGGAATTTTTAGATAAGGACCAAAAACCTGTTTAAGCAAATGGTACACGCGTTTGAGGTCTTTACAATCAAAAGCCATTTGGATTTGGTTGGCGAGTTTAGCCCAACATTGATTCTTCATTTGGCAGAGTCGCTTTTGAAGAATACCTTTTTTTGTTTTAAGTGAGTGTTGGAGGGACTCTCGACCTTCATGAGAGGCAGACAACATCTTATGGTGCAATAAAAACTACTTGAAAATCCAAACTAATGATCCAGGTCGGTAGAAAATGTACTTTTATTGGCTTCGGTAACACTTATGTGTTAGATTATATTTCGAATAGTCGTTTGGCGGCTTCTCTTCAAAATTAACAACTTTCGATATATTCCACTTGCATGTTATTTTAATCATCTAGGCAAAAGCTATTTTTAGAGTTTTTCATTTAAAAAAATGGTAAAATAATGAAAATTAAAACCTATCCTGTAAAAGATTAAATGCAGTAAAAGAAAAATATATATATACCTTAAATTTATATTTTGGAACCTTTAACAACCTTAACAATTCTTTCCTGTAAATAACCATTGTACTGTGTCTGTCGGAGTACATTGTTTAAAAATAGCTACCCACCTCTGTGTCTGTGCGTAATGTAATTGCGTGTGGAAGAAATAGAATAAAGAAACATGGCTACTTTTAATTTTCAGCTGCCGATCTCGTCATGTAACGGGATTCGCGGTATCTAATATGTAAATGAGATCTTATCGGTTTAAATAAAAAGCCACTTATTCAGAGACTGGTGAAATTAAGAGTAGTTAGCTTTGAAGAGGTATATTGAATTTTAAGTAGTTAGCTTTGAAGAGGTATATTGAATTTCGAGTAGTTATCTTTGCCACCAGTGTACTAAATTTGTAACAGTTAACTTTGAGAATAATGTGTCAAATTTGTAGGAGTCCGCTTTGACAATAGACATTTTAATATGGAGCTGTAAATTTTAAAATGATGTTGAATTTTATAAAGTAAGATTTGAACACGATTTGTTAAATATAGAGCATGTCGGTTTGGCAGCAGTGTATTGAATTTGAATCAGTGAGGTTTTGTAACAAAGCACTACGTGCGTATGACAGAAGCGACTGTTGTACAACAGATAGCTCATGTAAATGACCGAGCCGTATGCGATGAGTGGTAGCATTAAAGAAAAAAAATAACAACCTGTAAACGTGACCGGGAAGGCAGAAGTAAATGCTTTAAACACGTTGTTCGAGAGCGTCATGGAATGGCGTATCCTAAATATGGCTGGGCAAAAACAGAATAGAGCGTGTTCGACACGGTAGAGTTTTGTTAAGCAGATTCGAGAATAAGAAGAATTCTTAACCTGAGCTAATGAGTTTTTACTCGAAAGTATCAGTAAAAAATATCTGTGGTTTGAACTGAGAAAAGTGGGTCGAATTATTTCCATGCCATTGTTTCTTCGAGACTGCCTGCATACAATGTGTATGTCCTGAGTGATGAAATGTAACGACTAGGTTAAACTTTGCCAGCGGTGTGTTTTATTTGAAGCATGGGCTCTGATTACATTATGTTGAATTATAAAAAAATGAGCTTCATATGAGTGCGTTTAGTTTGAAGTAACACGCTTTGAGAGTAGTGTGTTGAGTTTTAACTTCAAAGCTATCACAAAAGTTCGTCAAAATAAATCTCAATCGTGGGTTTAATTAAACAGTTAAAAACTTAAAAAATGAACTAACAATTGATGTACCTTTAAATACACGCACACACAAACAAACACACACCCATATATATGCATACATACACACACATATATATATATATATGTGTGTGTATATATATATATGTGTGTGTGTGTGTGTGTGTGTGTGTGGGTGGGTGTGTTTATTATGTATTTAGGAATCCTGTTTTCATTTAGACAAACATTGCTGATCAGCATAGAGTATTTATGCTTATTTTTTTTGTTTTTGTAATTTCTCCATTTTTCGTATAGTAGCTTCAAATATCTCACTTGAATTTGTGTAAAAAAGATCCTAAGTCGTTTTCATCCATAGTTTTTTCTGTTTCTTTTGCAAATACTTTACTCTGATTTTCTTCAGTCGCCTTCGAGAAGTTTTTGATAACTATTTTGTTTTTAATCTGGATATTTTATATGCGCCAGTTAAAAACACATTTAAATTACTTAAAATAGTCAAGCGTTTCGTGTTAAAAATGTTTTAACGTGTTAATAATATGGCTAAAATAAATGTACAAAGGTTTAAAAAAAGTTTTCTTTAATTGAATTACAATTTTACATGAAAACACACACACACCTATATATATATATATATATATATATATATGTGTGTGTGTACATATATGTGCACACACATATACGTGTATATATATATATATATATATATATATATATATATATATATATAATGTTTGGCTTCGTAGCAAGGTACTTTAGCATGTTAATACTGTTTTCCAAATTTACATTGTTCATTTTTCGTTGTTTAGCTCTCATATACAGTGTGTCCAGTATTGTTAGCCTTTTTAAGATTGAATACATATGAATGATTCTCTTCTTTAAACTCGAAATTTTCCTAAATTGGGAATGTGGGCCCCCATGTTGTTATGGGTGTTGGCAAATCCAGCTCGTATCTGAAAGGTATATGGTTAATCTTCTGGACAATGTGTTGATCGTGTGTTCAATGTAGTTATTAGTGCTTCCATTGTTGGAGAGCCATTTTTCCAAGTGGCATTTAAATTGCTAGACCACATAGCTTTCATTGGCAAGATTTTGTTATGGAAGTGTTATTGTTTTAATTATAATTTTAGAAATTTTAATTACTTGTAGTAGAGTATATATCTGATCTTTAATTATTGACAGGGGATATATATTAGTGTATTAAATTCTTTAGTAACTTTTCATATGATTTAAAGTCGTTGTGTATCTACTTGCAATAGAATAAATTAATATGCGGAGATTGTTAAATTAGTTATTATATGTTTAGTTAAGGTTTCTTAATGTTAGTTTAATTTGTTTATTGACTAACAAACTAGGGACTGGATTATTAATTAATACCTGTTTTATGTGATTTTGTTCGCTTAGAATATTGTTTTTTATTTAAAGAAATCAATTTAGCTCGACTAATCAATTTTCGTATAAAAGAAACATTTATACACACATATTTCCATTGTTGAAGATCCATTCTTCCAAGTTTAAATCTCCGAAACAGCTACATGGAGGGCAGCTTAAGATCCCGGTTATCTAATTACAAGATTATAGCAAAGGCTTTCTCTTTGAACGTGTCTGTGTCTGTGTACATTTCCATTCGCAATAACTCTGTCAATTTTAAGTCTAAAGACTCGAAATTTTATATACAGGGTACTGAGATTTGGGAAAATCTATGTAATCCGTTTTCAGCCAGAAATTTGGAGATTAAGAGGTCAACGTTCACCGAATTGACCGTTAGGAACTGTACCGAACTGCTCCGTCAATTTTGGGTCTAAACACTTGAAATTTTAGATATAGTTTCCTTGGGCATGGATCTAACTTAATAACTTAAGTTGAGCCCACAACAATCAATTTTAAGGGGGCATAATAGGGGTAAAATTAAACAAAAATGATATTTTTTTCTTTTTTTTTGTTCAGCATACACGCCCAAACACACGGGCAACGCCCTGCACCCATTGTTAGTATATACTTATATATATATATATATATATATATATATATATATATATATATATATATATATATATATATTGGGGGTGTATGTGTGTATTTGTGTGGACAGTAAGTTTTCTTTTCTTTACTTGAGGCACATGAATGATATTAAGTCGACAACTAAAAGGATGTGAGTTACTAAAAACTCACCTGAAAAAAACATGTTATTTGTAAATATGGAGCATACATGAAAGAGTCTTCTTACAGTACGACTAAAATCGAAGCGAGTGTTACATATCCTAATATTTACTGAACTGGACACTTCAAACTGATTAATGGTGAAAGATTTATTAAATATATAAGTGTCTAGCATTAGCGGGTATGCGGGTATATAATTAATTTTGTTAGTGCGTATGCATATATATATATATATATATATATATATATATATATATATATATATATATATAATTTATACAATCAGAAAAAACAACACCTTTTTTTTAGTAGTACACAATTTTTGTTTTTATTATTTTTTATGACATATATATATATATATAGAGAGAGAGAGATACAGAGAGAAAGGTAGTGAGAGAGAGAGGTATTATTCTTGAAGTCCAAAGAGCAAGGTTTATTTTTAGTTATTAGTACGATCGCTTCGGAAAAGATGCTTTTATTGAAATAGGCAATATGTCTTGAACAATAATTTGATAAAAAGTTTTTCTGTAATCAAATTCTCCTCATCAGAAAAAGTATGGGGGGGTTAAAACACCAAAATAAAACAAGGATTTTTTTTGTACGTAAGGTGTGATTTTGTACAGCAATTCATTGAGAACCTCACAAGATATCTTTAGTTTTATTTTGATGTTTTAATCCTTCCCTTTTTTTGCTGATGAGGAGAATTTGTTTTAAGAAAAAAAGTTTAGCAACTTATTGTTTAAGACATATTTTCTATTTCAATAAAACATCGTTTCCGAAACAAGTGTGTGCTCGAGTTGATTAAGAGTGTTTAACAGAAACCAGTACCCATTGTACTGTAGATCTATAATAAGTTCAATAGTAAAGGTATCTTAGAGCTACCTTAATATTGAGTAAAATGATTCATAATTGTGAATTACATCAGTTCCTGAGGAAAAAAAAAACATGATAAACTCCAGCGTACGATCGCTTCGGAAACGATGTTTCTATTGAAATAGACAATATGTCTTGAACAATAATTTGATAAAAGTTTGTCTTTAAACAAAGTCTCCTCATCATAAAAAAATAGGGGGGGGGGTTCAAGACACCAAAATAAAGCTAGCATTTTTTGTTGTAACTAAGGTGTGATTTTTTTACAGTAATTCGTTGAGAACATCACAAGAAAAAATGCGAATTTTATTTTGGTTTCTTTAAGTCCCCTCCATATTTTCGCTGATGAGGATGATTTGTTTAAACAAAACGTTTATCATATTATTGTTAAAAGCACATTGTCTATTTCAATTAAAAAAAAAACACATCGTTTCCGAAACGATCGTGGGCTCGAGTTGATCTTGTTTGTTATTTTCCATAGGAAACTGATTTTATTTAACAAGTATGAATCATTCTACTCAATATATATATATATATATATATATATATATATATATATATATATATATATATATATATATATATATATATATGGAATGGTCTGGTTTATTCAAAATCGATACACTAGAGATTTACAATCCCGTTTTCTGTGAGATTTTATAACAGTAAATCTTTACCATCTAATTGTCTTTTTAAATATTAAAAAAGTAAATATAACATCATTAAAGAAATGTTTTATTCGTCGGATGACGAAAAATTACGATTATGACTATAACTCCCTTTTTTCACATCGTTAAAATAGTAACACAGAAATTAATATTAAATACGATTTTGTACTTTAACACACTTTTTTTAATCGTTAAAATAGTAACACAGAAATTAATATTAAATTATATAAAAATATTGTTCGTAATGTGGAACTATTTTCGCCATTTTATTTACGTTAGAAATGAACGTTCCATGAATTGATGTCTTCCGAATTACAATATTTCATTATCTGTTTAATCGATAAGTATTAAAAAAACCCTTTTTTAATTTAAAGTCATTGTGGATAACATGATAAAATTATACCATTTTGAAATGACAAAAAAATAACGACTCTGACTACACGTGCGTATAAAAAAAACTTTTTTGGGAAGGATTGGAGTTTAGGTGGTGATTAACCTCGAACCCAAAACAACCCAAACCAAAAACGAAAGGGACACATTATATCGATTCACCGGTTTATATCGATGAAAACAGTGACAATATCGTTCAGTTTACAAATAAGCTGAACTTATTTTTCCAAATTAAAGTATATAAACAGATTTTTGTTTCTTTTATTATAAACAATATCCTATTTTTTTTAATATTGACCTATTTTAATGTTAGTCTGTTTCTTTATCGCTAAAAAGCATTAATATTAATTTTAATTCAATTTTAGTGATATTTATTTACTCTGTTGACGTCGCGCACCCCCTCCCCCGCTGGAAATGAAAAAAAAACAATAATATAAACAGATTTTTTAAAATAAAAAGCGAAACAATTTTTATTTACATTGTAAATATACATAAATAGAACTTTTGATAATAAAAAAATAAACAATACGAACAGAATTGTTCTGGTACTTGCGGTTGGTGGTGTTTTGTAACTATTCTGTACTTTAACCTAACAGTTTCATTTTTTTTCTTTTTACAAAAACACAAATTTTTCACGGATGTATTTTATTATAAGGAGAAAGCCTTTTTTCCCATTTTTCGCCATATTAATTCTATCATGTCTTTATCAAATGTTGTCTTTACATTTTTTAACCCTTCAATTCGTTGACGTCGCGCAAAAAATGCTGGAAATGAAAACAAAACATTATAAACAGATTTTAAAAAAAACGAAACAATTTTTATTTACATTGTAAACATATAGAAATAAAACCTTTGATTATTTTTTTCATAAAATTAACAATACGAACGGAATTGTTCTTTTACTGTTGGTGAGGGTGAAAAACACCCCAACCAAAAGTACCATAACAATTCTGTTCTTAGCGTTTCAACTTTTTAAATTATCAAAAGTTTTATTTCTATATGTTTACAATGTAAATAAAAATTGTTTGTTTTTTTATTTTAAAAAATCTGTTTATATTGTTTTTTCACTACTAGCGTTTATTTTTTGTGCAACGTCAACGGCGTAAACACATATTACTAAAATTTAATTAAAATTATATTAATGTCTTTTAGCGACAAAAAAGACAAATATTCAAGTAGGTCAATGCTAAAAGAAAATTATAATATTGCTAACAGTAACAGAAAAAATTCTATGTATGTTGTTTAATTTTGGAAAATAAGTTCAGCTTATTTGTAAATTGAACGATAGTGGTCAGTTTCCATGGATAAAAACAGGCGAATCGATATAATGTGTCCCTTTCGTTTTTGGTTTGAGTTGTTTTGGGTTCGAGGTTATCGCCACCTAAACTCCAATCCTGTTATTTCCTCGAGTTGTTTTTATATGAGAAGATATGAATGTTTTTCGTTTATTAAAACCGTGCTTTAAACTAACAATTTATTAAAAAAATATAATTACTTTATCTCCACCTCAACAATGTTTAATATGTGTGGGTAGGCGTTGTTTATTCGGCAAGCCGTTCTTAACATGGGGAAGATGGGGTTATTTATTCCAAAAGCCGTTTTATACATGGGAGGTTAGGGGTGTTTATTCTGAAAGGCATACTTAACATGGGAATCTTGAGGGCGTTTATTCCTAAAGCTGTTCTTAACATGAGGATATTGTCGGTTTTCATTCGAAAAGTCGTTCTTAATATTGAGAGGTTGGGGTGTTTATTCATGGCTGCCAGTGAATTATACTGCATAGCACGGGGATTTATATCTCGAAAACTATTTGTCTAGAAATTGTAAATATGACTTTCTTATTCAGCATCGTCGAAAAGCTTTAAGAGTTGTAATTTTTAAACAAATCGTGGAGGGGGACCTAATGTAACAAAATATCAAAAAAAAAAAAAAAAAACAGACACCATGAAAGTTACGTTCTTTAAAAGCGTAAAACAAGACTTGTTATATTTAAGACATAAAGCATTAGTAAAAAAAAATGTTTTGTTTTCGCTTTTTGTTTTTCGATAAAACTTGTTCTAACACACGCTTTTTTTTTCAGAGTTGTTTTTATATGAGAAAATATGAATGCTTTATCTTTATTAAAACCATCGTACACATTAGCGTTGTTCTTTAAACCAACAATTTATAAAAAAAAAAAGAAAAAAAAGGTAAGTTTTTATTTAGGTCAACCTCTACAATTTTTATCATGGGTGGGTAGGCGTTATTTATTCTGAAAGCTGTTTTATTGGGGGATTGGGGGGGTTATTCCTAGCCGCCAGTGAATTATATTGCATAGCACAGGTCTTTAATATCTCAAAAACTACTTCCCGCTGCAAACTGTAAGTAAGATTTTAATAATCAGCATCGTCGAAAACGTTTAAAATTAGTAATTTAAAAACAAATTGTGTAGGTGGACCTCAAAGGTAGGATAAGTTACTTTTCTACCTAACTGGATATTTTTTTTGTGTTTTTTATGTTTGTATTGCTGTAGACATAGATTCGAAAAAGTTATCAAAAAATAAATGTATTACAAATATTATCAAAGGCAACATAAGTTACTTTTCTACCAAATTGGCTTATCCAGTTAGGTAGAAAAGAAACATTGCCTTAGAGAATATTTGTTATATATTTATTTTTCGACAACTTTTTCGGATCTGTGTTCAATAATACAACCCCGTTTGATTTAATATAACGTTTAGTCGACTCGAAAACCAGTGTTTATCAGTGTATTTGAAAAATACAAATGGTGGCAGAAACTGTTGATTACCTTGTTTTGGAAAATAAGTTAAAACTAATAAACTATACAATATACTGTCAGAAATCCACCAAATATGTCAGGCTATGTCATGGTCACATATATTCGGTGGGTTTCTTACACTGTTATGTCTAGTTTTTTTTTTAGTGTTTTTACTTATTTTCCCAAACTTTACATATTCAGCAGAGTCCATGACCATTTGTCTTTTTCATATGCATTGATATACACTGTGTGATTTTCCGAGCTGATTAAACCTTTTACATTAAATAAAAACGAACAAATTATCCAGTTATGTAGAAATGTCACTTACCTTTGCTTACATTTATTTGTTTTTCGACAACTTTTCGAATCTGTGTATATTATCCCACTCACCCAAATATTAATTGAAAAGTAAGATTTTGATTACAAAAAAAAGACCCAAAAAATCGATTAACCATTCCAACATTTTAGGAAGGTTCGGCTTAATCCATTGACTGCTGGTTGAGCCCAAGACATGATTGATGGAAACTCTTAAGGATCCAAGTTAAATTCTGCAAGAGTACCGTTTTGTTTCCATTTTTGTATTTTTTCTTACACAATATGAGGTAATTGTTGTACTAACAATATAAGAAACATGCATTTTCTCTTATTAGATTTTTCCATTATACCAAATTGAGCCACAGCAACGCGTGGCAGAGTACACCTAGTATATATATATATATATATATATATATATATATATATATATATATATATATATATAAAGTGAACGTGTCTGTCTGTCTGTCTGTGTACATTTTCCTACGCAATAACTCTGTCAATTTTTAGTCTATAGACTCGAAATTTGAAATACCGGGTACTGATATTTGGGAAAATCGATGTGACGGGTGTCAGCCAGAAATTTGGCTGTTAAGGGGTCAAATTTCAACGATTTGACCTTTAAGAACTTTACCAAACTCCTCCGACAATTTTGGGTCTAGACACTTGAAATTTTAGATATAGGTTCCTTGAACCTGGATCTAATTTAATAAAGTTATTTGAGCCCGAAACTATAAATTTTAAGGGGTCATAATAGGGGTCAAATATAAAAAAAATGTACTCTTTTTTTTTTTTTTGCTCAGCATACACCTCCAAACACCCGGGCAACGCAGGGCTGAAATGCTAGTATATATATATAAAATACAAATAGTAAGGAAAAGTTTATTTTTCTAGACAACAATATTTATGATTTTACCAGGTTAAAAAATATATAATATTAGTTGAACTACATACCAATATAATAGGTTCTTCTTTGTGTAACATTTGTCTTCATTATTTCTGTAATATTTGGACGATTAAATGATGAATCGATCGTATTATTCTTTCACATAGAAGAGTAAATAGTATTTTTAATCCCACAATTATAATTATAATAAGAAGGTAAGCACATATACGACTATATATATATATATATATATATATATATATATATATATATATCCATCTATGTATGTATCTATCTCCCCCTCCCTCTCTCTTTATATATATACATATAAATATATACACCTCTCTCTATATATAAAAGTATATATATGATAGAGTATGTAAATACACACACACACACACACATATATATATATATATATACATATATATATATATATATATATATATATATATATATATATTAGAGGCTTGATAAAGCATCATGCATATATACAGGGTGAAATGAAAAAAAATGTCGCCCTAGAAAACACGATATGGTTTTATATCCGTTTGATTAAGGTCGTTTACTTTATTTGTTCCAGACCATCTACAAGTCGGCCAGTTATGTAGAAATCCCAAGAACTATGGGAGCCATCCATCATGTTTGAAAAAAGGAACAACATTCATCTAGTGAGAACGGAGATACGCTGGTGTATAACTTATGCTTCTACCGATCCAAGATATGACAACACGACTATTGCTAGCACCCTTATAATGCAAATCCGGATGTTGGGGCACAGTTCAACTAAATTTCGGCTACGATTATGATCTTTGGTGTCTTTCAGGTGAAGGCCACATCTTGCCACTTTCCATCCTCGATATCGGTTGAAAGTCAACACAAATGTGATCCCCGGGTGCAACTGGTTGTTTTCTGGGGGTTTCAGCAAACTCGGCGCCAATACACCACTCAAAAGAGGCCCGAGTCCATTCTTGGCTCAGAAGGAGTGCTACTAAATTGTATCTTTCTCTAATAAGGCACCTTCTGTCCCGATTTTGTACAGTAATTCGTTAACCTCAACACAATGACCTTGAACAACACTAAAGTCAACTTTATTTTCGCCATCAACCTAGTATTCGCCGTGTCTGCGTTGGCGCTCGTAAAAAAAGGTACGGTCAAAGTTCCGGACACGTATCGAGGCGGTGATTGAGGCTATAGGCGGCTACATTGGTTATATGTTAGATTTACGACATAATAAAGTTACGTGAATTGATTTTTTTCCATGAAAGTGATAAAAAAGCTACAATAAAAGTAGAGTGTTTTTTAGGAAGACAAATTCATTCTTCTAACCTGTATATTCATATGCATTATAACCCCTCCTAATAATATATATATATATATATATATATATATATATATATATATATATATATATATATATACACACTTACGTGAATACCGGCGACAAGGAGTTTGCCAATTTGTAACAATTCTGATACAGTTTTTTAGAAGATTCCTCATACTAAATAAAGAAAAACGTTATGAAAAAAGGCAGAATGCGAAGTTGCACAGCAAATGATTAATACTCTGAATAAATGCAAAGTGGGTCCCCAAAGATGGCATATTTCACCAAACGCCATATTGCTAAAAATGTTTTTTACGTTTTTTATAATCTTTTTACAAGCTCTTATAGTGAATATTTTCCCCATCTTCCCGGAATGTTTTGCACTTTGCTATAATAAAATATTCATTCACGTTTCTTTTTTCTTTTTAGTAAACTTACGTTCATATTTCTATCCGCCAGATTATTTTATGTCAAACTTTATCTTATAAAGTAGCATTTTCTGTGGCATTGTCATAAATAATAGAAGTTTTATCTTATCTTTGATGTTAATCTCTGCAGGTTTCAGCCACTACATCCTTTGGCATTTATTAGGTTCATCGTGTCTTACTCGATTGCTGTTCATATTTACTCGATAATTACTACACAATTTTTAAAGAACGATTTTAATTAAGGGAGGTAACTTCATCCCGGTTCTTTCGTTACTAGATTGCAAACATTATAACTATTTTTTATTCATTAAACTATTTCGAATTTACTAGGCATGGAAAACATAAAACTTCAATTTTCAGCGATTAACTTTTCGGTTTGCTGATGGCGCTTTCATATTCCGTGTTGATAACTCCTATCGCTATGAGATCATTTTATCTATAAGAGCCTTGGTCAGGGTATTGTTATTGCAGTTTCAATTGCAAATACGTCAGTTCGAAAAAACTCTGAAAACAAGAAGACTAGTATAGTTAAAATTTCATGTTTATATGAAAGAAAAATCTTATTTATTGCGGACTATTATCCTCATCTGTTTTGTTTTTTCACAACGTTTCGGTCAACTAATCCTCTGCCTTCGTCAGGTGATAACCGCAACAGAATAGGGACAAAATATCCTAACCGTATTCTCACCAATTACTGCCATCCATATTTGCTGCTGTTTCATCACATTTCATTTATTTATTTATGTATTTTTTTGCCAAGTAAGCCTCTGGCCGGCTTTGTGTAGAATTAACACCGGTTGAAAATTCTCTGTATATATCGGTTTCAAAGACCTACTTGGCCAAAAACGTGCTGAGACTACAACAAGTATGGGTGGCAGTATTTGCTGAGAATGCAGTAAGGAGATTCGTCGTTCCTATCCCGTCGGAGTTACCACCTAATGAAGGTCAGAGGAAGAGTTGGCCGAAACATTGCGAAACAACAACTAAAAAGATGAGGATAATAGTCCGTAATAAATAAAAATTATAAATAATACTGATCTCAATAATGAATTCCAATTAAATAATATAAAGAAACATTACTTTACTTGATATCCTTACTGCATGCGTCAAAAATGCGAGGCTCTTCGACCTTTTCATCGTTTGCTGTATTGAAACTGATATAGCATATGTGTCAATGTGTCTTGTTGTAGTCTTTAAATACCACTTTATTTGATTTACAAAAATCAGATGAAAACCAATTTATTTGTAGATACGCCTAATAACCTTGAAAGCATACTCTAGTTTTAAATCCAAGTTTCGAAGTTTCGTCCGTTTTGTGGTTGAAACGGCATTTTCCTAGGTCCATTACGTTAAAGATTTAATGCGATTTACAAAAGCATTTTCGGCTTAAGTGTAAAATGAGACTTTTTCTGTTTATCAGGCAAAAATTTTAAATTTACTTTTATCTCACGAAAAAGGTTTGAAATAGCATTGTTCTGTAAAAACTTTAATTGCATGAATATCGAACTGTAGCTTTAAGCAAATGTTGGCCTCTCAGACGTATTCTTACCGAAGAATATTCTTTTCATTGGAAGGCTTTAATAGAATTTCTATCGGTGTGTTACACTTCATACTTTAGTAACATGTTCGTTGATCTTTCAAGAGTATGCCTGAAATTCTCTTTTCTTTTGAATGTGTAAGGCATGTGTTTGAATCTAAGGTGTGTAATACTTGGATAGTTAATTATTATGTGTTTAATTCAATTTCACACGTTCAATTAAAAAATATGTGGTGTTGGATAAGTAAGGCATAATTTGAATAGCATAGTCTAAGGGCATTATACAATTTATACTGTAGCATGCCCTTCAATCTCATTAGACCATTTATACATATCGTTTTTTTCTGTGTGTTAGGCGTGAGTTTTAATAGTATATTCACGAAGCTGGATTAATTAAGTCCTATAGAACATGCTCAAGAGAGACACATCAGTCCATCCGTGTTGCAATTCTTAAGTATATTCCAGCATTTGCTTTTTGCTGACACAGTTTTGTTCCAGAGTGTATTTCTCCTGAAGTCCAGTACTGAAGTTTCAAATAGAATTCACCTTTGTAAATACACATATTGAATGGTAGCATTTTATGAAAAGCCGTTTATCTTTTTCTCTGGTACGTTTATTTGAACGCCCAATAATTATTCATGGTTTTCTTTATTTCTATACCCTCCATCCATGTGCCGTTGTCGTCTTGGCAACCGATGACACCAGTAAGCGTCCCACGTATTTTAATTCGATTGCCGACCGTAGAACCTGTCACTATCTTAAAATCGATAATGCACGTTTTTTTCTAGAAAGCAAATCTTGAAAACATTTTGACTGACATTTTTCTTTACAGAACGTATTCGATATAGTCTTATAAGGTTGTTATTTTTGCTACTTCCTAATTCTGACATTCTTAAATATGTATAGTTTTGTTTCAAACATCCAAATTCTTTCAAAATCATGTTCCTTTTATGTTTAAGATATAATATATCCCGCGTCTCTTTGCATATAAACGCATCCCGGTTAAAGGGGTTATACTTCATTTATAAGCGAATTGCAGGTTGATAGAGTACAAGGAATATACATTAGCTAATAGATCTACATTCCTGTAAATACTACATATATGTATATATGTATAAATATATATATATATGTATATATATATGTATATATATATATATATATATATATATATATGAGGGACTCGTGTGTATAGTAATAAACCATACTATTTAGTGTCTTTAGATAGATAATCTAATAAACTAAAATGTTTTTATGAATATGTGTATGTGTATAAAGAAATATATATGTATATGAAATATATATGTATATGTACATATACATAATTTTTTATATTGATGAAACATGTTCATTTGAGCAAGCTTTGTTAAATCAGCATTAGTCTACGCGTCGTATCGTTATCACTGGAAGCAACCAATGATGCGTTAATCACAGGAGAAGATTCAGAAATATAACACAGAAAAATGTCGTAAAGGCCAACTACATTAAGGCCGCTTTCAAAATACCGAATATGTCATTTAGTTATGTATATATATATATATATATATCTATATATATATATATATACATATATATATATATATCCCTGTGTATATAGAGAGAAAAAAAAGAATAGAGCGTAATTTACATTTCTTGTGATGCTTTCGTAAACCTTCCTTATATACATTGCGGTGCGTATTACTTAATATCCGCTTGTTGCACGCAGTAAAACGAACAGGAAAGTATCAATAATGAAAACAGTTTCTTAAATCTAATTAATACTTTGTAGTGCAGCATCGTTACTAAAAAGATATTTGCCCATCAGTAATATTTACACACATATACAAAAACTTGGTCTTACAAATCAAATATCATCTAATTTAGAAACTCACAACTTTCACATAACATATTTCCATAACTTTAAATTTAATATGAGAAACTTATTTCATTAATTTAATATCATATGATAATGTAACATTGAATTATATAAAGATTATATATCGAATGTATCGCAACTCTCAAAACGTTCGCTAAATTAATTTTCAGCAAGTAATTTCTCATTAATAAAAATCGTATGATCTTCAAATACAAGATTCCACTTCATAGAAATGTGACTCTCATATATATATATATATATATATATATATATATATATATATATATATATATATATATATATATATATATATATATATGTGTGTGTGTGTGTGCGTGTGTGGGTGTGTGTATGTGTGGTGTGTATGTCTGTGCTGTGTGTGTCTGTGTGTGTGTTTATATTAATATTCATTCATTCTTTTTTTATTCATATTCAAAATGTTGAATGTTGCGTTCATTTATAAAATAAATTCATTACACACTTTCTTTATTTCGCATGATTTAATTAGATTTCCGTTAAAGTTTTGTCAAGTATTTGCAAAGATCATTACAAGAATAATTCATATGATTTCTATAATTCTATGATATTACAGTGCACAGCGATTGGTGATATATATATATATATATATATATATATATATATATATATATATATATATATATATATATATTATAAATACGCAATGGCACAAGTATAATTTGATCACCAGAGTAAAGCAACGTAAGGCTATGTTTGTAGGAGTACGGCTACACATTCCGAAAAATAAAAACAAAATAGAACGTCGTCATCTCCTCGTCAGTCGGATTTCCTAGATATTTCCTTCATCGGGTCAAGTCAGTAAATGCACGTCATACACAGACAGACGCCCATACACATGTATACCCCCACACACAGACACACATACACAGACACACACAGACATACACACACATATATATATATATATACGTATACACTTTTTTTGGTGACAATTATATTTCGGTATGAGTTATTATTTAGTATACATGTTTCAAACGTTATCTCTTTTACATTCTAGTAGCCTAAAATTCAAGGGAAATGGATAAGTATGTGCATACAATCGTGTACACAGACATGTTAACATTCGCATATATATTCGCTGTTTATTTGTTTGCATATATCTATTTAACTTTATATGTACATGTACATATACATATGGATATGTACATATATATATACATGTATATATATATATATATATATATATATATATATGGGATTAGAACAACAGTGTAAAGAGCTGAGTGTATTAATGTATTAGTAAATTCATTACTACAAGAAAAAGAACACATTGTTCGTTGTAATCTATATATATAATATATATATATATATATATATATATATATATATATATATATTAATGGTATGTTTCTATCAAATACGATCTTTACAAAACTTCCCTGACAATTTCCGGTTTGCAGACTAGATTTTGTATGCATACATTTTTTGAAACTGCAAATGTTTGTGTTTAATTTGTGAAATAATTCGCTGGATGAAAGAAATGGAACTTGGCAGAATATAGTTGACATAAAATAATGTATGTATGTATGTATGCACGTATGTATGTATGTATGTAATATGTTCATCAGTACACATCACTCAACATTTGTGCTCCATGACTAAGTTGCTCGAGTCCGTCATAAATAAATTAGTTGTCAACCATCTAAGCAAATATAATGGAGTTGTGAACGATCTAAAGAAAACTGACCCACATAGAAATACAGATTACGGTCTAAAAGATAAAAAGCTATTACAAGTAACTTCGTTTTTGTGACAATATCTCTTGGCACTTCTAAAGCATTTAATAAGGCTACTTTGTAATATAACTTCGTTTACGTTTACACAGGTATAAACATGTAGACTAAACACGTTATTGTGTCGGTCGCCGAAGAAGACAATACATGGAATAGGAAAAATATATCTCACTATTTCATGGTTTAAGAAAATAACTTCATTCTTAATTAAACAACAATGCGTGACGTCTGGTAACGGCTGAGCCGTTACCTACGTCCCTAACGTGATCGTCTCGAAAGTCATCCGTGACCTTTCCTCTCGAACGTAATCTTCTGTCTGCAAACAAGTTTATTTTAAATATAGTTTCCTTCCCCGGGTGGACGTCATATCATATATGCCTTGCATATGTATACATCCGCCATACGCGCGACTCCTTCAGTTACCATAAGATGTCTTGCTATAGAATTGTTAAAAACTTACTGTTAATCATGAAGTCGTTTCTCTCTAAAAGGTGGATTAATGTAACCATTAATAGTCAGATATCGAAATATAAAGTATTAACGATGGTTTGTCTCAGGGATCATGTCTAGGACCAACAGTCTTCTTTATGGTGCTGCCATGGATTGTAACATTCTGTAGTATTCAAAAATTATATTTTTTTCTGATTCCCCCAACTCAATAGCCTTACCGTATATTTATTTCAGCATGTTTTAATGCTCAATTCTCGATAGATAGATATGGATACCTACATATATAAAGATTAACATCTACAAGTCCCGATTCCGGTTATCCATGTTTTTCCATACATTATATCATATAGTTCTCAGTTCCATGCAGTGTTATAACCTTCTTATACTCTTCCACGTTTATTTACCACTAATGCTTCAAGCAAACCATCTTTCTTACAATTACAAAAATGATGCTAATGCACTTACTGATCCACACTATTTTTTTAATCGTATTTCCAAGTTTAATTAAAGTTTTATGATATGTTTTGTGTTACAATTGTATGGGTAAAGTACAGAATAGGAAAAAAAACACCCCCTGACCATGTTAAGAATGTTTTTTTTTAAATAATAAGGTTATTATTTCATCACGGATCAATAAGTGCACTAGTACTAAAAAATAGTTTCGGGTTTAAACATCAATGCGCTTATTCTTGATTGAACTATTGTTAACATAATCTTAGACAATAACTATTAAATATTTAAAATGAATAAATAAAAATACTGTATGATCGATTGAACAGTATATTATATTAATAATTTAATAAGATTGCTATTATGATAACTGGTTAAACAAAATTTACCTCCCTTCGAAGTATATATGCGTAATAGAACTGTCAGAACAGTTATGTCTAGCTAGAAATTATAATTGTGGAACCTAAAATACATGGGAGCATTTTAATATTAAATATTTGGAATTTAAAATATTGTTTCCATGAAAATAGTTCTTGAAAAATCTAAAGCATTTATAAGTCTCCTATTTTTTTTTAAATAGGTAGTGTTATTATTCAAAAACAGGACAATTTATTTCCAAAACGGATCACGTATATCAAATCGCCCCCCGGACTTTGGCTACAATGCATTGAATGTAGTGGTGAGTATATAGAAAAATGTATCCCCGTGTCGAAAATGTAGCTCGTTTTAATGTAAATAATCCATCTTGGAGGCTTTTGAGTTAAAAACTGTTCCAGTGAATAATATACATAATTCATGTCTTCATAATCAGGCTTAACCCTTCTAATTTTCATGGTCTTTATTTCTTTTGCTTCTAACTAAAAATTGTCTGATGTTTCAACAATACATACAATTGCAGTAAGTATATACACATCTATACAGACAAATAGACAGGGCTGATTACCCCCCCAAAAAAAATTCTCAGGTATTTAAAGAAGTGTAATATTTTAATTTAATTTTCAGAAACTTATATGTAATTAAATATGGTTATTATTTTATACGAGATTATACCGCATTTAATGGAGATATGCTGTTACTGATATTTATCTGTAAATACATTTTTGTTGTTTCAATCTATAATGCATATAGTATATTGAGTATATATTTTTATGTGTACGTACATACATATACCCCGTATATATATATATATATATATATATATATATGTGTGTGTGTGTGTGTGTGATATAATAAGTTGAATTATCAAACAAACTTAATCCCATGTCCCATCGCTGAGAATCTGCATCTGTGTGCCTTTTTTAAAATTACTTTCATTGAACGGTATATGATGAACTCATTGTACTAGTGCCTACATGTTTGATATATTCCCAACAAACAAATATTGTAGTGCAATCGTCTCTATTAGCTGTAAGATTTCTAGAGGACAAATGGATTTTGCTTTTAGAGCTTCTTTCCTCAGACTTCTATCCTTTGCAATCGGCTGTCTTTAATTTGGAAATACATATTGCTCATCTCCTTACATAGACCACATACAGATAACGTCTCAACTCGTGGCATCTCACGTTCAATTCTTAATATGTTTTGGTTTGGTTGAACAGGAACAAACTACTAGATATAGGCAGCTTATGAAATACGAACAGGTGAATCTCAAATTCCATATTATAATCCAAAAATATAATGTGACTATACTCTCTTTTTAATGTTATAAATGCAGATTGTCTACACTGGACAGTCTATATTAGTCAAACATCACTGTATATTTTCGTTTTCTTGAAAATGCAGAGCCTCATGAGGGACAATTAATACATGGTCCACACCCTCAAAAGATACTGCCTGAGAAGATAATTGGAAGTAAACGAATAGATATGTAATTTTAATATTTGTCAAATGTTAAACATTTACTGTATTCATTGCTGGTGTTATTATATCTCTTATTATCTCCTTTGATTGGTCTTTTAAAATGTTATTCTTGTATTATTAAACATGTTATTCTATTTTATCTTGCTTTTCTATCATTTTGTCATAGATTTTTTAACTCTCTGCCTATAAATGTCTTCCCGCATCATGATTTCCTCCCATAACAAATCAAACGAAAGAATATAGGTCATATATTGTCGTGACCCAATTTGACAAAGTCCCTTCCATTCACCCCTGCAGTACGCATTCCTGACTTCCCCCAATCTGCCAAAGACCAATTTTAATCTGTCTCCCATTCCACACTCCTCTTCATCCCTCGTTATCATAATTTAAAGCTTTGTCAAAAAGCCTATGTTATTCGTCTTTCAATTTGTCAACTTTAATTTTATTTTTTATTATGATTCTCACTCCGCCATCTCCACATATTCTGCAACGTTAAATCCTTAAATCCTACTTTTGTGTCATGTTTTTAATTTTAAGCTTTTTTAAAAATTATATTTTATAGCACTTCCACGTTTAGATCAAAGTGTCTGTCATTCTATCAACCATAACATCATAATGACCAGTTTTCTAGACTAATAATTAAAAGCCGAGCATGCGGGGCCCTTCTGATTGACTGAACGATCTTGAGGCAATTTTAACCCTAGTAGGCAATAAGAGTTACAGTAGAAATTTTTTTCTGACAAAAATTTACTTGTTTGTGCAAAATTTCGAAAAATCCAAGACATAGTATTTGAGAAAAGTACGAACAAGAACGTACGAATAGTTTTAGATGCAATTATACACTTACTATCCCTCCTGGAGGCAACTAGAGGTTTTTGGAACATCCAGTTTGGCACAAACGTACTTGTACCATGGCTTTTGTCTGTGTAATGTTTTAAAAAGAATCCACAGCTATGTTATTAAGAAATATACAAAGAAACGAATGTACGAACGGAGGAATGGGAGTGACTTAGTAAGTCCGATCCCTTTCTTTGTGAAAGGACCTATAACAACTAAATCTACCGCATATTGCAGTTATTCAAATTGGTATACGCGTTACACCTATGCAGAGTTTTGATAACGACTTACATCCTTACTTAATATTTCCGTTAACCAGAAATAATATTTCTTGCATTTAAATACGGTAAAGTGTTTTTTTTGTTTTTTTTTAAATAAAGTATGTTGCTCATACTTAAAATATATAATTAAAAATACTTTTTATTAGGGTGTCACGGTTTACCAATTCCCGAAACCAATTCGAGGATCACAGTCAATTAGTGCGCTGAAGACAGTGACACCACCCCTGGATAATCGATGATTTTTATCTTGGAAGGTTTTTTTTTTATTATAGAGGATAATTTTATAAGATTATTTCAGTAGTTTTGTAAACGACTATTGTAGAGTCAACTAGGAAGCGGGTATGAGGTATATGTTTCATAGACATATAATTCTAGTAAAGAAAATGTGTTAAGTGGAGTTTCGTTTAGGTGCTGGTAATAAGTTATTAACCTTATTTTATGCATTGCGATTATTCTGTAGGGGGACAAATATTGGAATAGAATAATATTTTAAATAACCCGTTCGATAATTCTGCGCTAGCCTTGATTGAACTGATTTTTTTTGGGGGGGGGTTCTATTAAAAACTTGTTATTAATTGGTTTTCAGGCAATTTGGTCAACGAAAATATCAAGAAGCTACAAAAATCTTATATTTAAATAAGGAGTTTCCAACATGTGCATCAGATACGGCTGGCCAACATCTATTAACTGAACCATTGAGCCCTTATAGCAAAGGGAAAAATATTCAAGAACAATTTCAAAAATGAAAATTTCTGAAAACAATATGGTGTTTTTATTATTAAAATGAATAAAAGAATAATGTTTAGGAAAACTACTTTCACTTAGAAGCAAAGCTAATACACTAATTGTTCATAAAATCAAACACGAAGTTCCAAACATGGCGGCAGGTCTGTCAATTGAAGTATGATAGCTCAAAATGGATAAAATACTCCTGCTTACATATATATTTGTGCAAAATATCAAGATGTGTTTTGTTAATATAGTTTGTCTAACATATTTACGTTTTGTTTTACAAACACTTTTTTTCTTTATTTACCCCTGTACTACGACCATAACCGATTAAAAACTAATGTTATAGTTAAGCATATTTTACGTTTAATTTTTGTTACTTCCTCATAATAAAAATATACAAAAGTACGTAAACTTTCTTTATCAAATAATTTTCCGTTTTTAATCCCAAAGAAATATCTAAACTGTTTGTCAAAATAGTAATAGTTGCGTAAAAAGAAAGATATGCGATTAAAACACGCAAAATCAATTGATTAAGGATCTTTATGTATTTTTAGATACTTTTATTATAAAGGTACAAAATACATGTGAACTGTAGTTAATTATATATATTTTTAGCGACAGTCGTAATAAACTGAGCAGGTTTACATAAAGTATATGATGAAGTATATTTAAATATAATAGATTAAAAAAAGACAACGTAATTATATTAAAAACACATAACTATATTATAAAAAATATCTTAATATTTTGCCCAAAAGAATAGCGGGAGTATTGTATCCATTTTACGCTTAATTGACAGACCAGTTGCCATGGTTTAAACCGATGCTCTGGTTTTATGCACCGTTACCGATTGAAGCTAAGACGGGTACTTGCCATGAAAAATACGATAGAGCAAAGACAGTCTCGCAACGTTTCTGAGGGAAATATGTTACAGAGAAACGAAAATGGCATCCCCAAATAGGCTATAGAGTCTATGTTGAACTCAGTGAATCAAGCAGCTGTATCGCAGATGTGGGAACATTACTCCATCTTTGGGTGTCTTTGGCTCTTATACGCGTACATATTTGCATCAGCAGTGCGATATCGACTGGAGTCGTGCAATACTCCCACCATTTCCCCAGTGATGGGGTTATATTACGTGTTCAATTGTTCAGATTATGAGTAAAAGTCTAAGATGGAAGCTTGCTGTTTAGATGTATTAAATTAACTATCCATCTAGTTTCTTATTGAACCACGTGCTTAAAATCAGAGGTGGGAGAATAAAGGACAGCTTGTCATTAATGACCTTTGAAGTGTTGCCATAGATGTTTATCCTTCTCTTAATAATGAAGCTGACTATAGACTTGTACTTTTAAATCAGCGTTTCCCTTCTTATAAATGCATGTTTGTGCAAATGCTGTGAGTACGTATCTCCCAACATTTTTTTTTAAACGTCACGAAATTATTGATTGAACCTATCTACATATCGGCGTTATGCATACATCTGGTCACGGTTCATTGTTAGTTCACATCGGTAGTCTAGCACGGACTGTTGAGCAAAGTTACCATGCGATCAGTCTTTTCTTCTCTTCGTCTCCCTCTATATATGTATACGCATATATGTATATGTGAGTGTATATATACAAACATATATATTAGCAGAAAGCAGTAGGGAAAACGCGAAAGACTCAGCACAGATTGCCTTACTAGTCTTTTATGGCTAATTCAAATTTGGATTTATTTAGTTCATTGGGTGTTTTGGCATGACTGATTGGTGCTAATAAGTGTCTCTTGCTTTTTCGAGGTTGTCCCTACGAAAATATCGTCAGGCTCGCAGTATTCTTAAGCTAATGAGATTTAAAACTCGTTCCTCCTGTCTATATCAGTTTTATAATTGATTTTTCTAAGTACTCTAACAAACTGTGCCACGAGTTCTTGTGGACAATTCTGGTATGAATTTTAGGAGCCTAAACTTATTTTAATTATGTTTGTAAATATTCCTATTTATTACTAATTATTTACGTATATTTATGTATACGAGCAGTTCATATCAGCTTTGTTCGGCCTCTATATACCGTCATAACTTTATACACACAAACACACACATATTTTATATATATATATATATATATTAACATTTTTACTAGTTTCTAGGTAACTTACATCTAAATTTTAAAGTATTTAGACCCAAAATAGGTGGAAAAGTTTGGTAGCGTCTGCAAAGGTCAAATTTTTAAAGTCTTACCTCTTATCAGGCAACATTTCGCAAAAAAAAAAATGATTAAAAAGATTCCTGCATGACTGATTACCATTCACATAAAATTTAAAATGCTTAGACCAAAGACCCAAGATTTGCGGCATAGTTTACTAGACACCACAGATTAAATCTTCTGAACTCTGACCCCCTGATAGCAAAATTTCCGGCAAAAACCGAATATAAAGCGTTCCCTTTGTCTGAATATAATTAATGCTAAATTTTAAATCTTTAGACCAAAACTCAAATTCAATTAAAAAGTTTAATCCACCTATATCTAAAATTTCAAGGGTTTAGATCCAAACTTGGCGGATGAGTTTGGCAGAGTTTTAAAGGTTCATCTTGTTGATCCTTGACGCCTTGACAGCCAAAGTTCTGTCCAAAACTGATTAAAAATATTTTCCAAATCACAGTACCTCTTATGTCAAATCCTGTGTCTGTAGACTTAAAATTGGCAGAGTAAGTGGGTAGGAATTTGGTACACACACAGACATACACCCCCACAGATACAATTTTACTTTTATCGATATACTAGCACTGCAGCTCGGCTTTGCTCGGGCATTATATATTTTTCATAACCTCTTGTGCAGATAAAAAAAACATATGAAATGTTTGACTCATGTCCAGGTAACCTTCATCAAAATGCGAAATGTTCGCCTAAAAACTGATTTAAAAGCTTGCTGCATATATAAATAACCTTTTTGTAAAATATCAAAGATCTCGACCTTTAATTGGCTGAATAGTTTGCTAGCAACCGGAAAGGTAAAATCTTTTGAACTTTTACCCATTGGCAGCTAAATTTTCGGACAAAAACAGTTATAAAGCTTGCCCTATGTCTGAATATAATTTATATTACATTTCAAATGTTTAGACCCAAACTTGACCGAGAAGTCATTTTTTTTTAAACTTTGAGCCGAATTTTGAGCTCTTAACATTTATTGTTTTCGGATCAACTTCAATTAAAAAGTTTGATCCATGTGCAAGTAAAACTTCAAGTTTTAAACTCCAAATTCGCGGAGGATTTTGGTAAAATTTCCCAAGGTCATGTCCTTAAACTTTGATCCCTTCACTGAAAAATTTCTGGCCTAAAACCGATTAAAAATCTTCCAAAATCTCAATATCCCTTACTTCAATCTTGAGTTTGTAGAAAATTTATATTGTAGTTCAGTAGGTATTTATACACATACAGCCACACACAAACTATTTAACTTTTAACGATATACAGATTACTGTTTATAGTTATTACTTGTATATATTATTTATTGTTTATAAATAAAGGTCTCATCATCGTATTAAATTCTATATTATATCTACTTAGTAATTTAATTATCCTTTGCATACGTGCTGCTTTTTTATAGTCGTTTTACTCTCCACCGTGTTCTCTGCTTATGATTTTTACTACGTTTCATAACTGGAGATGCTTTCCCTTTTCTTTTCAGATATGGTCAACTATACCTGCCTTTTCAATCTCTCCGTGTACTTTTCGATGTTTTTTCAAAGCGTACTCTTAGTGGACGACACGTCTAACCTGTTTATAGTTTTTCACATGTGCATACCATTTCATATGCACAGTACTTATTCATGTGACGCAGTGTTTAGAGTACAATGAAAAATCAAATGTAAAAGTGATATTCTCCTTAAGGTTGAAGGTTGAATGCTATGTGTAAACGACACAGAAAATACAATTGCGAAATACTTAGGTCATCTACCAGTCATGTTTGGCAGAACAAAAGCATTCCGTTCCAAGTCCCGAGGTAGACAGAAGCATTTCCGTGTTCGACAAGATACACCTGAAGAAATTCGGAAATTTCATTGTCCGAAACGTGGTGAAAATCACACTCAAGATTAATCCAGCTAATACGAATAACCAATCCTCTAATGAAAAACAAACAACAAGCATCATACTTGTGTTTAACGTACTGAGCGACACCCCTGACTTTGATAAGTTCTGATACTCTGCTGAAAATGCGTGGATATTTGATATACCTCATGTGGCTTCTATTGTCTAACGATTTATTCACAAACCATTTTTTTTCAATCTGAAATGGATATTGACGAAAGTGTAAATTAGTGTCAACCCGTCGTTTGTCTCATGGTGGAAAAATTCAGTGTTTATCGTCCGTATAAGAATTTTGTGTCGATGAAATTACGCGTATTTTGCATTTATAAAAACTTATAAACAAAACTCCAGATGTAAAATAGTATTAAGCAAAAAACATTAAAATTCGACATATTTTCAATAGTGGATACACACGTCCGTTATCAGGATTCTGTTGATTTCTGTATTAAATACGGGATGTTCAATATGTACATCATTCTAATATTTTCTTATATTTTGT
The DNA here is from genome assembly GCF_053919585.1 of Euprymna scolopes. Classification (NCBI taxonomy): domain Eukaryota; kingdom Metazoa; phylum Mollusca; class Cephalopoda; order Sepiida; family Sepiolidae; genus Euprymna; species Euprymna scolopes. The sequence goes on along the minus strand of NC_136515.1, from coordinate 44,297,841 downwards.
GAATTTGCATATTTTAAAAATATTTTCAGGCTTATAACAGTTCAGTGTATAAAATTTGCTTGAAAATTACTTTTGACAATACGTCACATAATATAGCCTAGCGCATTGCGATTTATAGAGTTACACAAATTTGATAATTCTGTAAAGACCTTAAATGTGAACCGAATGTTTGTGTTGACAGCACGAAAACGTTTCACCTCAAATTGTGAGGTCATTAATGTACGCAGTCAATGTTGGCCTCGTTCTGATAGGACAACAAAACTAACACCAACCAAAAAGAATCCAAAACGATTCCTCGTAAATCTTGAAAAAGAGGGGAAATATCCATTGAAACAATGACTAACACTCGCTACACTGATATCAAACATTTCTACCAAAAAACTTAAAGAAGCACCTGTTATCTTCGAGTTCTGTCCAGAAATGGAGACTAACAGCGGAAATCATCTCCTCTCGAATCATTTCTTGCACGCTTCCAAAGTTAGTGATGAGAAAATTTTAGATGTCCAACAACGATATAACATCCAACATGATCATATATGTCGTCGTACTGGAAATGCTGAGTCGCTGGTTTTTACTCACAGACAAGTCGCAGCCTCGTTGATTGTCTGGGATGTGACAATAGGGACATGAAAGAGTCCTCTGGATTTTGTGCATGGTGGCTGTAAATGAACAAGTAATAAAATCACAAAACCATTCTTGACTGATAATTGTTGCCCTGGACCAAAAAGACCATTTACATATGTCGCTATTCCTTCCAGCACGACTCAGCTCCAATTTACGGA
>NC_136515.1:44202059-44292059 GCF_053919585.1 Euprymna scolopes | reverse complement strand
CATGTATGCATATTTAAACCCCCCATATATATATATATATATATATATATTCTATAGGAAATATACATAAAATATATAAACAACTTCGTCGCGACTGTAAAACATGATGGCGACAGCGGCATACTTAAGAGTTAATTTCTGGTATATATATATATATATATATATATATATATATATATATATATATATATATATATATATTTATGTATATATATATATATATATATATATATATATATATATATGCGTAAGCATGCGTGCGCGTAAGTGTATTTTGTGTCTTGCCTATTTATGTGTATTGTTATTTGGATATGTTCATATGGTTTAAATTTGCTATGGAGTTTTATTGTGTTATTAGTTGTAAGTTGTGAAAATGGGAATTATCTTGAATTTTCCTTCACTGAATGTGTGGGTGCGTGTATATGTGGGTATATATATATATATATATATATATATGAATGTGTGGTTAGGTGCGTGTGTGTATTTATATGTGTGTGTGTATGTATGCATACTCCTGCATTTATGTTTCTGTATATATGTGTGCGTATACGTGTGTATGCATGCATGTATGCGTATATATGCATATGAATGTGTGTATGTATATGTGCATAGATGCATATACGTGTGCATGTGTATGCGTATATAGGTATATGTGTATGTGTGTTTATATGTGTATATATCATCTATTTTCCATTTCGTTTGTGTGTGCCTGTGTTCGTGTTTAGATCACTGAATATATATATATATATATATATATATATATATATATATATATATATATATATATATGCATGCATTGTTAGATTGGGAATAAGCCTTACACCTATCTAGGTATTCTGCCTTCTCTATTTTACACGCATAGTCATGGTCGCGCACACGCGGCGCACACGCGGCACACCCACATACGCACACACATGTGAAAAAATAACATATCTTGACAAAAACGCATTCACACACGCACAACACACAACTCTTGCCATAACACACAAGAGCACACTGACACACTGGCACACACATCAAAACAGCAAGAATATCATAAAAACACATAAAAACTTTCACTAAACAAACTCGAACCCCCGTTCACCCACTAAATGGATTTAACCCTAACTGAGTGAACTTTAGACCAGCGCACAGACTATAATGACATACGTCTCAGTATGGCATTTCTTTGTGTGTGTGTGTGTATGTGTGTGTGTGTGTATAAAACTTTATAGAAATGATTATTATTACAGCATTTAATATTTTTAATGTATATTTCTTGAGTAGAAATGTAACACAGGAGAACATTCCGTACAATATTAAATTCAAAGTAAATTCTAAGTATATTCATGTTATAGTATTTTGTTATTTGAAGCCAAAAGCAATTCATATTATAAGTGTTCAATCAATTTGATATTTACATATTAATAATAAAAATATTCTCGGGTTTTATAAACCTTTATCATATTAATAAAAACATAAAAAATAGTCATGTATGTAGAAGGACATTGAGGTGGGCCCGGATTTTACAATCAGTAAAGCATGAAAATAATACTTACAGCATTATTTGCCCCATTATTTTGTTTTTATAAATATATATTACATTTGAAAAAAAATGTATAGCGGCATATAAAATTTGGATATAAATCAGCAGAAATAATGTTAAAATAACTCGGGATCGACACCAAAAACACCACCGATACTGATCTAATAATGTGAAGCTGCGCGTGTACTTTTCGTAAGTGACCCCGTTGTAATAAAGATTTTTGTACTGAAAATATATCTTCAATTTTATACGTCTGATGTCTTGAATATGATCTTAAACTCTATCCAGTGGTGAGACCCCAGCTTGCGGGCTATAGGGAGGGTGGTGCTACCCTTTAATTGCGATTGCTCCCAGGTCCACTCTGACCCGGATTGGTAATGCCTGTTTGGGTCCCAACTATGGGTTAAATTGAAAACGAATTTAAAACAACAAATATATTCTATTAACAATGTTTTCTCCAAAATCTTTGGATTCGGCATTAAATAACCAGAAAAGTGTGTATATGCCGAAAAACAACCATCCAACAAACCATTATTCGTCTGAAGTCTTGACTTTCTAAAGTAAATGAAATAATTAAATTAAAATTTATCCGCAATATTGTTAGGGTTAGTTTTTATTAAATTGAAGATATTGTAAAGGCCGTTGAACAGAAACTGTGCTCACTTAAATGTGGCTAAAATATTACTCACTAAAAAGAATTCTATATAGTTGCAACGTCGTATCTGGTCAGGTGCATCCACCACTTGTGTCTGTCTCTTATGCATGTTACAAAAATGTCTCGAATCTAATACGTCTGCACTCTCGACCAAGACAAACCTATTTTCTATTGCACCTGTTCACTCGCAGTATTATAATTCTGACTAACCCGACAATTCAATTACCTTTCCTTTTCTTTTCTTTGCTTTCCTGACTTAACTACTGTGCTAAAATTTAAATGTATTGTTAACAGGCATCTCGCCGCTGAACTGCTAACAGTAAACTGTTTACAACGACAAAGTAGTTACTCCTTAATTTTTGCGGTGAAAAAGATTTTAAACCACTCTATACATACGCATGTATATATATATATATATATAATGAATGCGCATACATATATATATATATATATATATATATATAATACATACATACATATATGTGTGTGTACACACATGTATATGTATGTATTAATATATAATCCTTGAGTGGCATGCTGGCCTTTAAGCTTGATGACTCCTAAGCACAAAAAACACCCCAGATGATTTGAATTAGAAATAAGATTAACAAAAATAAATTAAAAGTAGCTCATTATTCGTAAGCAAGTACGTCTATATTGTATTTATAAGTATACGAGGGTTTGTAAAGAGGAAAACTATTTAAAACACCGTGTCTTATACATTTCTGTTAAATATTTCTAAAACGCCGCATTAATTTCATGATAAATTCCGAGCGAGAATTCATAGCCAACGTTAATATATATTTAGTGTCACTTCGTACATATACTGTTTACTGAACAAACAATACATCTTTTTCATGTTTTCTTAATCTTGCTGCATCATTTATCCCGACCAGCAATGTAATTCTTTCATATATTTCGTACTATTGCTTCTTATTTTCTTTCTAAAATCAAAGTCGTAGCTACGTTCTTTTAGTTTCGAGTCTTGTTTTCACAACGTTGAAGATATGTAAATGTGTTATTTTCTGATTTGTTACATATGACAAATTGGCTACGATCGAGAATATATATATATATATATATATATATATATATATATATATATATATATATATATATATATATAAATATATATAGGGAGGTTTACGAAAGCATCACAAGAAATTTAAATTACTCTCTCTTCTTTTTTGTCTCTCTTTATACACAGGGATATATGTATATATATATATATATATATATATATATATATATTTATACGTACACCCACAACGCACACATTTAATTTAATATAATATAATCTAACAAAACCTTTATCCAGGCTAAGAAAACATTTATGAACTAAGGATATTGAATTCAATGCACTGCGCAGAAGGCAACAACAGACATGTGGACATGAGAACAATATTAATAATTGGATATTTAAAAGTACAAATAGAGAGATTTTTTACACACCATGTACACACACACACACATATATACATATATATATATACATATATATATGTATATACGTAAATACACACATATATATATATACATATATACTAACCCCATATATATGTGTGTATATATATATATATATATATATATATATATATATATATATATATATATATATACTCTCATGAATTTTATGTTTTAATGTATTTATATTCATACGAAAAATACGTTTTCTGTATATATGATAAGAAAATACAACTTTGTCATATCCGTGTTGTTGAATTGCACTAACCTACTAAAGACAGCTAAATTGCCTCTAATTTTAAAAATTCCTTTTTATAATTTTACTTGCAAATTTTTCGGTCTTCTCAGAGGATGACCATCTTTAGTGAACTATTACGTATAATTACATTCATGCAGATATTCTACATGATTTATACTCGTGTAATATTTTCGTAAAACCTTTTAATAAACAAACACCTTTTTTTCTTTATATATTTAAACAGTTGTTTAAATATTTAGTAAAAAATGTTTGCTTACCAAACTACTTTCATATGTTTTTGTACACAGACACGAAACCTTATATATAGGATATTTAAACCTTTTATTGCAAATAATGGACTGTGTATTTTATACTTTTTTATTGATATAATATTGCTTTACATGATGTTTAAAATGTAAAAGTCATGCAGAATAAGTAAATTGTGTTTTAAAACAAAACCTTTTACTTCGAACGCGCTCCTGATATATCAAAGAACCTACTGTTAATTTTATATACTGAGCTGTTCTCTCTGTGTCGTAGTTAAACTTTTCAAATGCACTAGCGGTGGTAAGCTGTATAACAGGTGGCTTTGGTTAAAATAGGTGATCTCTTCCATCAACAGATTTTGCGATTACCGATACTTATCCAATATAATGCAAAACGTATCTAAGGACTCTCTTTGATAAATTAAGTGAAACTTCGTAATAATTGGTCTAACCGTTTCGGGGTCAATATGAAACAAACTCACACACACATGAAGTTCATTGTGTATACTAGTAAAAGAGAGATTGCTAAATTACTATATCTATATCTATATCTATATATATATATATATATATATATATATATATACACACACAGAGAGAGAGAGAGAGAGAGAGAGAGAGAGAAATAGAGAAGATGAGGGGAGAGAAGAAGTTTTATAGATGAATAGCCATGTTATGTGCTAGTTTAAACATTTTAGACAAAAAAAATGTTGGATTTAGATAATTGTGCCGACTACCTCATTTAAATTTTTGTTAAGTTTATTTCATTAATTGATTGGCTTTTACTAAGAACATAGGATCAAGTAGAAGACGAATAATGCTGGTAATAGCTTTAGTACATTTCCTACTTCCGAATGAAAATCATCCCCGCTCTAATGATAAGAAATAACCCTCTAGAGGTCAATCTTAAGTTTTCGATTTTAGCTGACGGTGTGTCTCCCTCAGTTATTATCTACCACATTTTTTTTATTAAACATGTCCCCATTTGTCTTATCTATCGAACGTTGACAGAATAGAACACTCACAGTTACATTCGGTGAAACTGAGTTCGTCTTTGTTTTTATATAAAATTATCTTCGTCTATGTATGTACGGGACGGGTTTTTTTAAAATAAAACTACTCCATGAATTTTCTCTATGTATACTTGAAACTTATATATGAGCGATTCAAAACTGTTTAAAAGATCGACTAGGTTTTTAGCATGAAAATGCCTCATTTATATGTCAACATTTTATAGTTGAAACATAGCAAATGGAAGTCGCTTATTGTGTATCATTCATTCATGAGCAATTATACGTTCATGTTTTAAAGTCTGTTACTTCATAATATTTTGGTAAACATTGGCGTCCGCTCTAATGATAAGATATGACCCTCTAGGGACCAATCATTAGTTTTCGATTCTAGCTGATGGTGTGACATTACCGCATCCCCGGAAACACATGTGAAACCTCATCGATCCGTAATGGGGATTTCTTTGTCACATATGCATCGTGACCTTCTTCACGGGGAATACTCTGTACGTCCTATCTGCGCAGCAGGATCTCCTTAATCGGGTTGGTCAGTGTTGATTTCACCTTCGGGTTGATATGCTGCTGTCAAACTGGAAGTGAATAGATTTTAATGCACGCAAAAGAAAGACATACTCAGGTAGCTCTATTCTATCTGGTTAACTCAATTAGGTTTAAAAAAAATCTGATATGCACTTATATACTATCGTTCAGTTGAGTAAAACTTAGATTTAATTACTATCAGTTTTATTGGTAGCGATGAACGGGTAAAGAAGCGAGCCGGGACGACCTTTCGATTAAGATCGAATTCGCTCAAAACTCAGCTTTAACTCTCTCCAACTAAATGATTTTAGCGCAAATATTCGCTTATATACCGAGATACGTGGGTGAGTAGGTTGTTCCTTATACAAATCACCAGGGAAATTTCCCGATTTCCTGCGTGTGTGCCTTCGATCTGCCGATATCTCAGACCCTAAAGGGCAAGCTCATCAGCTCAATTTACGTTACCTATCTCAAAGTGACATATGTTGACAGTTTTCCACCAAAAAATAAAATGTATATGTCGGTTTCACAAAAATAAAAAATAAAAATCATTATTTTCAGCAGGGTTGGATGCCGATGCCCGAACATACAATAATACTTAACAAATTACAAAGGCATAGTAGCCCGGCATTCTCCAGCGTTTCAGGAGTCTAAACCTATTCCAAATAGGAAGGTCTAGCTCACCTTGCGACTGTCAGATCACAATGGTTTGCAGGTCATAATTTTATAACTTTTCAAATCTTTATAGATTAAAAAATATTTTAACATATTTTATGACCAAATAATATCCGTCACCATTGAAGTACTATAACAATATTGATAAACGTTAATAGGAAGCAAATTAGAAGAGTAAATATTATAAGTAATCGACTTTTGAACATTTTAAATAAATAGTGTAATACTTTATCCCCAGCATCTGCAGACGTTCCTTCATTATTCTGCTATTTCATGACTGCGAAGGGTAATACAGCTACTGTTTAGGGGCACGTAGCTTCAGTGTCTTAAATTATAAAACAAAAACGCAAATAGTGAAGTATTCCAATTGACAGTATCCATAGCTAGACGTAACTGTCGATTATTGTCCAAACATTACATTTTACAAAACATGTATGATATATAAAATAGCAGCTTTTTACCCGAGCAAAGCTAATATGTTCATTAGTAAATTAATTCCAATTATACCTAAAGTTGACAGACGCAAATTCAAATTTGACAAAAAACAAGGCGGGAATTGAAATAACAAGTCGAAAACAAAGTGTACCATATAATCTTTGTGTTTTGTTTTTCCGTGGAACGTTGGCCGTCTAGACACCTTTAATGGTTTTTAATGAAACACTTTATAAGTGACGTCTTTTTTATGACTTTATTTGTTTTTTAGCATCATCTTTACAATCGACCAGACTGCAGAGCTAATATTATAGTGAATGCCTTTCTGATTGAATCGAGGTTATTACTTCTACATTCAGAATTTTAGTTTATCTTATTGGCTTAAATTCTCCATCGGGTTTTAGTGCGTAGCAGGTTTTAATACAGGGAAGTGCTTTTATATATATACTAGTATTTCAGCACGGCATTGCACGGGGTGTTCGGAGGTGTATGTTGAGCAAAAAAAAAAGCGACCATTTCTTTTTTTAAGTTTAACCCCTATCATGACGCCTTAACATTTACTGGTTTAGACTCGAATCTACTTATTAAGTTAGATCCATTTCCAAAGAACCTATATCTAAAATTTCAAGTGTTTCGACCCACAATTGGCGGAAGAATTTTGTACAGTTCTCAAACGTCAAATCTTTGAATTTTTACCGCTTAACAACAAAAAAGAAAAAATAATTCCAAGGGTTTTCCTAAATCTCAGTACCCTGTATATCAAATGTCGAGTCTGTAGACAGAAAATGGAAATAATTATTTCGTAGGAAAATGTGCACATACAGACACAGTCACACAGATTCACATACACGTTCACTTATATATATATATATATATATATATATATATATATATATATATGTGTGTGTGTGTGTGTGTGTATGTGTGTGTGTGTATGTGTGTGTGTGTACTAGTAGTTATGTTCGCATTTGCTCGGGTCCTGCGTACTGTTCATAATATTATGTCCATATGAATATATAAAAAAGTGCGAATATGTAAAGTAATGCCCTTCTTTATAATAGTCTTCCTGAACCACCATAGGGAAAAGACAGACAGACAGTTTCACTTTTATAGATATATAAAAAGATAGATTGGATGCAATATATAGCTATGATTTCAAAAGCATAAAAAATAAACTCATGCACCAACACCGAGAATCGAAACCAAAACGTCCAGCTCACGATTCATTTTGCCTCTGCCGTCTATGACTGCCCTATGAAAACATGTTAACCGAAAGGCTAAAAATTAAATCATGAACCAATAGCTACTATGTTTTTACATTCGTAATGCCGGCGTTCAACATGACCTGGCAAATTCCATTTTTTTAAAATTTTCACACTTTTGCACCGAATATATAATCGCATATATATAATTGCATGGATTCACATACTTTATGTGTGAAGTTCCATGCCTGTAGACCAAAAACTCTAGAAGTAGTCTGGTAGAAAAAAGTTGTTTAATATATATATATATATATATATATATATATATATATATATATATATATATATATATATATATATATATATATGGAAACAATTGTGTTTACCATAAACTTTCTATGCAAATATTATCCAAGTATAGATCCCAGTCAATGGAGAGGAAACCCTCTATACTTGCACATTTATTGTTTTGGGACCCAATCAGTGTACCCTTTTTCCCACTTTAAAATCGATCTTATGTCTCATTTTGCTTGGGTGGGAACGCAAATAAATACTAATCGAAAAGAGACGCCTGTTTTCCTGGCCTTTTGACAAAGATCAAATTGTAGTACCTTTTCCAGCAGTATACTGGCTTTCTCTTTTGAAACAACTGTTACCCACTTGACCCTCGTTTGCCAAGTTCAAGGGTTGTTTGTTCGTTTACTAACTGCTTTTTTCGATCTCTTTATGGCAGTCCTGTGTTGGAACTCGACTTAAGCAACTGACAGGTTTAGGGAAAACTGACGTGCCTTTTTAGGAGAAGGTCCTCCTAGATCCGAATCGGCGGATCGAGCGAAGACTCGTCTAGCTGTAAACACTATCAATAATTCCCCCCACTCTTTAGCTGTGCCTAAACCTAAACGTAGATTCCATGAACAAAGCTTCTTTCTTAGAACTGCACGCCTGTGGAATTGTCTTCCGTTTTCCTGCTTTCCGGCTGACTACAATATGGGTGTCTTCAAGTCTAACGTAAATAAGTTCTTTATGAGCCGTTCAATATAAGTTATCGAATTTACCAAATTTTCATTACTAATGATTACTATATTGTCCAATTTCTACTGTACACTCTTTAACCCTTATCCTTGAGTGGCATCTTGGCCTTTATAATGTGGTGATGCCTATGTAAAAAAAAGACGCTGGGCTATCACTAGAGGGAGCAGCCCTCTGCTCCTGGTACCATGGGAGACGCCCCTGGTTTAGGGTCCGGTTCAGGGGGCACCACATCCGGTGTTCGTGTCGGGGTGGGGGTTCCATTCCGGTTGGTACCCCAGTGATCGGTTGGGAGGGCACCACACCCGCTAGAGTGACAGAGGGTGAGATGTGGGCTATCACCCCCGGTATTGACACAGTATAGCTCACAGTAACAGAACCCTCCCGTATAGTTTAAGGGGGTGGGATTGGGGCACCACTGCATCAGAGATAGAAGAAAGCAACCTGTAAGAAAGCCTGCCATTTGGAAAGTGAAGCGACATCCCGATGTCCGCAAAAGTAGCACACGTACAGAGATGCTCAAAGACTGGCTACTGAACTCTCTTGGAGGAACCTGGGAAACGGCACGAGGAGGAATCCCTCGTTCGGCTGACGGTTGGGAGGAGTGGACAAACACGACGAGAGCCTCCAGGTCTGTCTTAGTCAGCCCGAGGAAGACACCGGTTGGACAAAGGAAGTGGCAGCCGGTGGAACTCATACTTTCAGACGATCAGAGCAGCAAAGGAAGAGCTCCCACGACACAAATTGAGCAGCCAAGAAAAGACAAGAGCAGCCAGGTAGAGAAGGGTCAAACTTGGGGACCCAGACAGCAGAATAACCAGACAGATATAGGCGGATCTTCAAGGAAAAATGCGAACACTTTACCGAAGGAAACAACAGCAAGTTGGCAACCGGGTCCTTGGAGAGGCTGCAAGAAAGAACAATCTCCCTAGTTACATTCGAGGAGAAGCAGAAGCGACTAGTTGAAATCCCAAAGGAAAAAATGCTGGACATGCTAGTAGATCTCAATATGCTAGCAACATATATCATAAGGAGAAGCTTCACGATATGGAACCTCTTCCTCCCTACAGCCGAGGAGGCGAAAACACTGGCAAAGTCGGACTCTTCATGGAAAGGACTAAAGTTCAAGCCTGAATACATGGAAAAAAGGAGGACGAAGGTGTCGGTGCTTGGCGTCCCATGCAGTGTCAGTGCCGAACATATAGGCGCAATACTCTCCCAGTATGGTGACGTTGAAGAACGCATTCCTGTGCGTGGCCCCCGAAATATACTCACCGGGGATTACCACCTGAGAATGATAGTAGATAAACAAGGATTCAGGGCTATCCCGGCGCAACTGACATGCGAAACCTGGACTATGTCCATAATAGTGAAGGAAGGAGGCTGCATTGTTGACATAGCCACCTGCCAGGTCACGTGGCGAAGGTGTGCCCTAAGAAAGTCCAAACAAGAGCGCCTCCTCTCGAGGAAACTAAAAATACCATAGAAAAGACACAGGAGAAGCAGGCAAATTCGTCGAAGAAGCCCGAAACAAGTTGGAGTAAGGTGGCAAGTCGAAGGAAGACCACCGCAACCAGAAGAGGGAAAGAGGTAGAGAAGTTGGAGGAGGAAAAGTCAGGAGTAATGAGAAAGCTCTAACAGCCCTCCTCAGAATCATAAGAGGGCTCTCCCTCGGAAGCCAAGTAAAAGTCAAAGAGGGACAAAAAAATCGAAAGTAGAATACAACGCTATTGCCTACCCCACATCGCAAAACCCGTCACAGAGAGGCGAGCAAACGCAATCCCTATTTAACACTTCACCATAAGAGATGGAATCGCCAGCAGAGCCAGAAGAAGAGGAAGCAAAGAAAAACAGGACGAAGAACGCGAAGAACATGAAGAAAAACAAGCAGCAGAGGAAAAAAAGAAGAAAGAAGTGGAGAAAGTAGTGGAGGTCGAACCCACACCGGCTCCACAGAAAAGTCGAACAGAAAAGACCAGGAGGACGCCATTTTTGCCCGGAAAACGAATCTGCCAGGCGGATAGCTGCGACGCACAACGGAGCTGAATGCTAGGTAGAAACGCTACCAAAGGAACGTGGACAAGAAGGAAGTCCAGGACCCAATAAATTTTCCCGAGAATTGGTGGATGAGGACCACCCATCATTGACTCAAATTGTACGCAAGTGCGAAGGGATGGTCGCTCTGTATGTTCACGCATCCCTGTATAGATCACTGAAACTAACATTTCCCCTTGACGTTGGGGTCTTGCAAGGAACTGTCAGTACACAACTGAGTTGTATACTTGCAGTATCGGGCAGGCCTTTGGCGTCCTCGTTCCCGAGGATTTTAGACCCGTACTCGACAGATAATACTAGTTAGGAAATAATGGCAACCAAGAACCAAGCTAGTTTAAATGCAAGTGACATGAGATGCCGAAGCAAGGCTGCTGGCGTGCAAAGGGATCTCGTGGACCTTGAGGCAGATATAGCCACAATACAGGAAACCCACTTTATTGGGTCCGGGGATTACGATGTGCTGGTGAACGACTTTGACATTTACTCAGCATATGGCAAGCCGTGGAGGTTTATGTGCTAGTGAGTCGCATCCTGACTGCGGCGGTTACTGTAGTTCACGTGGGCGCTCATAGAAGGCTGGTCGTGGTCGATGTTGCCGTTAAAAGCGGTAAGTTTGGGAGTTTGGCTGTTTACGCGCCCAATATCGCTTTGGACAGGGTTTCCTTTTTTTAGGTAGGTGGAGGTGTTCCTATCAGCGCGTCGGGACCGGGTCGTGGTAATGAGAGACTAAAATGTCATCCTGGACCCGAAGATAAGGTCGGGGTGATAGAGGGTCGGAGAGGTATGAAAGCAGCCTGTCTGACTTAATGGCCTTGTGGGATCTTGTTAACAGAATCCGTTTGGATAACCCGGGGTGGGAGATGTGGGTATGGTAAAATAGCGCGGTCTCCGGTCCAGTACCAACTTGGATAGGACGTTAATTAGAAGAGGCGACATAGATTTTTATCTTTTCCCACGTTCCACTGGCTAGATCATATGGACCATAAATTAGGAATGCCCCGTTTGAGAGTACATAATAGGCCTAGGTTGGCTGGCTACTGGATGTTGAACGCCTTCTTATTGGAGAAGAGATGCTCCTGGAAGCAAATGACAACACTTATCCAGCGAGAGTAAGTGGGGGCGGTTACCGGGAGTTGCTGGTGGGTTAGACCTAAGGCCAATATAAGGCGTTTTGGCGTCCCATATAGCGAAAGCCTCGCTTTAACTAGGGCACCGGCGAAAACGCAATTAGATTATAGACGGGCCGGGGCGGTTGCTGGTGGGGATCTTCTAGAGATAGCATTAGTTAAGGGGGACCTCCAATTCTTGTCTAGCAAGCGTTACGAAGGTCAAGTAGTTAGAGCTAGGCTAAGAAGAGTCTCTAACGAAGCCGTGAACTTTGAGGCTGTTGAGCGTAAGGCCGCCTTAAGACGCGGCTCGGATGGGTACATTCGGAAGGTGAAACATCTGGAAAGACATACTCTCGTACTAACTACCTAGACTCCACAGCCAGGAGTTTGGCAGCTATTTAGCCGACTCGTCCCGTCTTACTGCGGATCGAACAGCTAGATGTGATGGGAGGGTTACAGAGCGTGAGGTCATTACTGCGTTGAAGCAGGTTGGACATAAGTAATCTCCGGGTCTCGATAGTCTGCCCTATGAATTGTATTTGAGGCTCTCGCCCATGTTTGATCCTCTTCTGACGGGTGTGTTTAACCAGGAATCCATCCCTGGGCAGGTAATCAAAGGACTGGTTACACTACTGAAGAAATGAGAGCGACATTGTGAGGAGGACTTAGATGATTATAAGCCCACCACTCTGCTGAACACAGAGTTGAAGATTTTGTCTTGCAAACAAACTGAACGTTGTTATCTACGACTTGGTCGAACCGGGTGAGACTTGCTCTTTGATGGAGAGATCGATTCAAAACAACTTACACTTGGTGCGCAGGAGCATAGAGGGGGAAGAAGACAAACAGGAGCCGCGCTGATAAATTTAGATCAGTTCAAAGCGCTCGATAAGGTCGACCATGGTTTCTTGGAATCTGTTATGGAGACTGCCTGCTTTGGTCCAGACTTCCGCAAGTGGAGCTCTGTTCTGTATTGTAATCCTGCGGTAGCGGTACAAGTAAATGGTAGGTTGCCGGAGTCCTTTGGGGTCTCTCGGTCGGTGCCCTAGGGTTGTCCGCTGTCGCCTCTGTTGTTTGACCAGGCATTGGGGCTCTTCCTTTGCAAGTTAATGGACGATGAGGCTAGACCAGTCCTGTGCCGGGTAGCTCTACCTCGCGACAAATTCGCCAGGGTGTCCGCGTACGCTGATGATGTCACCGTTTTCATTGGGTGAAGGATCGATATTAAAGCGGTGATGGAGGCGGTCTCTGCGTGCGAAGTTACAGGGGCCGCTGTCAATCGCAGCAAATCCGTTTGCCTGCGGTTTGACGCCTGGACCGGGGTAAACTCGCTTCCAGATGAGTTCTGCTGGACGGATGGCCCGGTAAGTATTCTCAGTGTGTGGTTCGGGTCAGCACTCCAGCTGGACAAAAATTGGGGCGAAGTACAGACGAACGTCGAATCGTCAGTAAGGACTTGGATTCACAGGGGCTTATCCTGAAGGGTCTAGTAGGCGTGTACAGCTTACGTTTTTTTTCCGCTGATCCTTTACTGTTTGTCAGTACTGCGGGCCGCTGTAAGGCTTTAGAGCAACTCCTTTTCTTGCGATCATAGCTGTAGCGGCGTATGTAACACGTTTTAACATTGTCTATGGTGTGGAATCTGTTCAGATGGGGATCTGGTCGCTTACTTTAAACAGCAGCTTAAAGTAAATATCAGATGCGATTGAAAAAGATTACATCGCATGGACTTTGATAGGAGATGGGTGCACAACACTAGCTTGCGCATCCGACGAGGCCTAGGGTTAAGTTCATTTTTCCACCCTAGTAGTATTGTCCAGGCGGTGCTAAGGTTCTACGGACCCCAGCTCAGAGCAAAATATTTTTAGTAGGATTAGTTAGGTTGTAACCACTTCTAGTGGAGAATACTTTATTAGGTGCTAGACTAGGGCAAGTATGATAGTTGATCCTGCCCCCGATTTTATTTTTTGATCGGGACTAGGAGAGCTTCGAAAGATGCTCGGTCCACCCTTTGTTTTTTCCCCGGTCTGTTGCCCCTATATTACACTTATCTTGGAAGACGCCATCCATTCACTATATCACGCATCCCTATCTAATTTGTTTTTCGAAATATCGTTTCTAGGTCCCCCCTCCCAACTAGAGAACGAATTGCTTGCTTTCGACCTTCGGGACCAGAAGGCAATGGGCGCTCCATATTTAGAAGTAGGCTGGGAGGATCCCTTACTAACCCGCCCCCATAGGCATTTTGATTAACTGTTTTATTTTTCTTTCTTGTTGGATGTATCTTAGTTTGCCCTCTCCCCATCATATCATCCCGCATTAATTAAAAAATACTTTCTGTTTGTATATATAATTTTTGTTCTGTTATCAGGTAAATAGTCGTTTTTTTTAATATTTTATATAAAGCTGACACATATGCTGGGGCAATTTTAAGTAGATAAACCCAATAGTAAGAATGAGGTGTTATGGTGATAGTGTCTTAGTGTAGGGACACTAATAAAGTTTTCTCAAAGTCCAAGCTCTTAGTTTAGCATGACCATCCATCCCCATTTTCCCCTACCGGCTTCATGCCTAAATGCTTTGGATCCAAAATGAGGCTCTGGCAGTAGATAATGCCAGGGTCGGGGGCAAACACTAAAAAATTGTTGTACTTGGCATTCGGGCTGGGATCAAAGTGTAGTATTTGCCGGCACATATTGCAAGCAAAGACCATATGTGGGGCTGCCCCACATATGGTCTTTGCTTGTAGCGGGAAACCTTCATATCAATTTTCCCTAACAAGCTCCCCTACTCCCCGGGAAGCTGGCCCCCATTTCCTCTTCATTCTCCACATTAAAAAATGGCCTTACAGTGGGACAGCAAATTAATACCCTGTTGTTCTTAGACTTCGGGACGGGATCAAAGTGTAGTATATGTTCTGCATATGCTGCAATCAAAGACCATATGTGGAGGAAACACTACATATAAGACCATTGCCCTTGTGGCAATCAGATATTAGTCAATGTAGGGGAACACCTCCATACCAATTGTCAGTATCCAGCTCCCCTACTCCCTGGTGAGCTGGTCCTCACTTCTCCAAGCTCTCCACATATAAAAACGGTCTTGCGCCTAATTTGCTCCGTGGGGAAGCAAATAAATACACTGTTCTGCAAATGCCTATCCTATGGTAATTTGTCCCGCTCAATGGAATGGGAAACCCTCTATATTGGGGCAATTATATATATATATATATATATATATATATATATATATATATATATATATATATATATACATATATATATATATATATATATATGCATATATACTAATCTTTGAACTTTGACTCCTTACCAGCTAAATTCCTGGGCGAAAACGTTTACAAAGATTTTCCAAAACCTCACTACCTTGTATATAAAATTTCGAGTCTGTAGACTAAACATTGCCAGTCATTGCGTTGGAAAATGTACACAAACAGACACACACAGAGGCACGTTTAATTAAATATGTATATATATATATATATATATATATATATATATAAATATAAATATATATATATATATATATACATACATGACTTCTGCTCGTTCGAACACTCTAGATTTGACAATGTTCTCATGGCTAAATAGTTTAACTTCTCGTCATTCCTGTTGCAATTAATTTGTTGCCCAAAGTAAGAGCCTTAGAAACTTAAGCAAAACATGCCCTCGTGTTTCAAATCAAATCGAATTATCTGTAAGAATTGTCAAACAAGTGGTTGTATGTAAAATATAGTTTAATTATAATACTATATATATGTGTGTGTGTGTGCGTGTGTGTGTGTATTATGTGTGCGTATATATAAAAGTGATCCTTGGTCTGTACATATATTATTTACAAAGCTCCACTGTTAATGATTAATCCATAGACTTGTAACCTGACGCATAATGTATAAGAGTATTGAGAAATCTATAAACTAAGTGTTTATATTGTAGAACACTTTTCTAAATATGACAAAATTAAAAGAATAACAGTTTTATCTGTTTTGTACAATGTTGATCATCGCCATTGGAGTGTATATATATATATATATATATGTATATATATATATATATATATATAAATATTGTACATTAAAAGGCAATTACAGATATATATATATATATATATATATATATATATATATATATATATATACCCGTTCACATACAGATTTCATGACAAAGATAGAACTTAGAATTAGATAGAATCGAGCAACTGCATCGACAACGGTTAACACCAGATCCAAAGTGGGTTTCGATGTACTGCATCTCATCAGTGACGTGCTCCGACATAGACGCAAACTCAGGTCGTCGCACTCATGAAGTGTGCAATACTGACGACATAACCATATGGGGCACGGTGCAATCTATTGACTATGCTTCGATGTTTTAAATTCTTATATATATATATTTATTTATTTTATCCAGTTCTACATTCTACGATGTGACAAAAACGCGTCATACAACTAAGTTGTTACTGCTAGTATGCAGGAGCAAGATATCACATCTACTGGTGAGTCGGCTAATTTCAGTTTATGTGTGTAGATGTGATATCTACCGGCTGCATACCAGCAGTATCTATTTTAGTTGTATGCTGCGTTGCTTGTCACCTCGTAAAATGTAGAACTGGATAAAAAAAATATATATATAATAAATTATACATATATATATATATATATATATATATATACAACTATATATATATATATATATATATATATATATATATATATATATATATATATATATATATATATATACACTGCTGTCAACTATTTAAGACCATTTAAAAAGAAATCCTGTTTATGATTAACTTAAGGTCACGAATACTAAAATCTAAAATATTTTTTGAAACAAAATGGTACATTCAAGAAATTTTATTTCAAAATTTGCTTTTTATTAAATAAGGCCTTTTACACATGATCAAAAATTATAAAACCCAAGGTATAAATTGTACATTTATGGTAATTCTAATGTTTTAGATCAGTTAGAGACTAGCAATACCTGTGAAGGTGTTGCCATGACTAAAGCAAGAAACTAAATTCCATTATTTTAATCAACGCGTCTGCATATCTCCAATTATATCGCGTTAACAATGTTATCACGGTACCAGTTTTCCTGCAAAATAAGTTTTTTTAAAAAATAACAATTGCAATCTTCCAATCTTTTTGGAAAGACGAAAACTTTAAAACTATACTCCAAACATTTCAAAGCTAGTTATTCATTATGAATATTGTTAGCTACATTAATGCTAAATCAATTTAATTACATCAAAGCGAGCTATTCATTATGAATACTGTTAGCTATATTAATTCTAAATAAATTTAATTACATCAAAGTCATATATTCATTATGAATATTGTTAGCTACATTAATGCTAAATTAATTTAATTACATCAAAGCGAGCTATTCATTATGGCTAATGTTAGCTACATTAATGCTAAATTAATTTAATTACATCAAAGCGAAATATTAATTATGAATATTGTTAGCTACATTATTGCTAAATTAATTTATTTCCATCAAAGCGAGATATTCATTATGAATATTGTTAGCTACATTAATGCTAAATTTATTTAATTACATCAAAGCGAGCTATTCATTATGAATATAGTTAGCTACATTAAGTCTAAATTAATTTAATTACATCAAAGTAAGATATTCATTAGGAATATTGTAAGCTACATTAATGCTAAATTAATTTAATTATATCGAAGCGAGATATTCATTATTAATAGTGTAAGCTACATTAATGCTAAATTAATTTAATTACATCAAAGCGAAATATTAATTATGAATATTGTTAGCTACATTATTGCTAAATTAATTTATTTCCATCAAAGCGAGATATTCATTATGAATATTGTTAGCTACATTAATGCTAAATTTATTTAATTACATCAAAGCGAGCTATTCATTATGAATATAGTTAGCTACATTAAGTCTAAATTAATTTAATTACATCAAAGTAAGATATTCATTAGGAATATTGTAAGCTACATTAATGCTAAATTAATTTAATTATATCGAAGCGAGATATTCATTATTAATAGTGTAAGCTACATTAATGCTAAATTAATTT
Source organism: Euprymna scolopes (assembly GCF_053919585.1). Classification (NCBI taxonomy): domain Eukaryota; kingdom Metazoa; phylum Mollusca; class Cephalopoda; order Sepiida; family Sepiolidae; genus Euprymna; species Euprymna scolopes. The sequence goes on along the minus strand of NC_136515.1, from coordinate 44,273,775 downwards.
AATTACATCAAAGCGAAATATTCATTATGAATATTGTTATCTATATTAATACTAAATTAATTTAATTACATCAAAGCGAAATATCCATTATGAATATTGTTAGCTACATTAATGCTAAATTAATTTAATTACATCAAAGCAAGATATTCATTATGAAAATTGTTTGCTACTTTAATGCTAAATTCATTTAATTAAATCAAAGCAAGATATTCATTATGAATATTGTGAACTACATTAATGCTAAATTAATTTTATTGCCTCGAAGCGAGATATTCATTATGAATATTGTTAGCTACATTAATGCTAAATTAATTTAATTGTATCAAAGCAAGATATTCATTGTGAATATTGTTAGCTACATTAATGCTAAATTTATTTAATTACATCAAAGCGAGATATTCATTATGAATATTGTTAGCTACATTAATGCTAAATTAATTTAATTGTATCAAAGCGAGATATTCATTGTGGCTAATGTTAGCTACATTAATGCTAAATTAATTTAATTGTATCAAAGCGAGATATTCATTATGAATATTGCTATCTACTTTAATGCTAAATTATTTTAATTACATCAAAGTCATATATTCATTATGAATATTGTTAGCTACATTAATGCTAAATTAATTTAATTACATCAAAGCGAGCTATTCATTATGGCTAATGTTAGCTACATTAATGCTAAATTAATTTAATTACATCAAAGCGAAATATTAATTATGAATATTGTTAGCTACATTATTGCTAAATTAATTTATTTCCATCAAAGCGAGATATTCATTATGAATATTGTTAGCTACATTAATGCTAAATTTATTTAATTACATCAAAGCGAGCTATTCATTATGAATATAGTTAGCTACATTAAGTCTAAATTAATTTAATTACATCAAAGTAAGATATTCATTAGGAATATTGTAAGCTACATTAATGCTAAATTAATTTAATTATATCGAAGCGAGATATTCATTATTAATAGTGTAAGCTACATTAATGCTAAATTAATTTAATTACATCAAAGCGAAATATTCATTATGAATATTGTTATCTATATTAATACTAAATTAATTTAATTACATCAAAGCGAAATATCCATTATGAATATTGTTAGCTACATTAATGCTAAATTCATTTAATTAAATCAAAGCAAGATATTCATTATGAATATTGTGAACTACATTAATGCTAAATTAATTTTATTGCCTCGAAGCGAGATATTCATTATGAATATTGTTAGCTACATTAATGCTAAATTAATTTAATTGTATCAAAGCGAGATATTCATTGTGAATATTGTTAGCTACATTAATGCTAAATTAATTTAATTACATCAAAGCAAGATATTCATTATGAATATTGTTAGCTACATTAATGCTAAATTAATTTAATTACATCAAAGCAAGATATTCATTATGAATATTGTTAGCTACATTAATGCTAAATTAATTTAATTACACCAAAGCAAGATATTCATTATGAATATTGTTAGCTACATTAATGCTAAATTAATTTAATTACATCAAAGCAAGATATTCATTATGAATATTGTTAGCTACATTAATGCTAAATTAATTTAATTACATCAAAGCAAGATATTCATTATGAATATTGTTAGCTACATTAATGCTAAATTAATTTAATTACATCAAAGCAAGATATTCATTATGAATATTGTTAGCTACATTAATGCTAAATTAATTTAATTGTATCAAAGCGAGATATTCATTGTGAATATTGTTAGCTACATTAATGCTAAATTAATTGTATTACATCAAAGCAAGATATTCATTATGAATATTGTTAGCTACATTAATGCTAAATTAATTTAATTACATCAAAGCAAGATATTCATTGTGAATATTGTTAGCTACATTAATGCTAAATTAATTTAATTACATCAAAGCGAGATATTCATTATGAATATTGCTATCTACTTTAATGCTAAATTATTTTAATTACATTAAATTACATTAATAATTGAGCGCTCTCAAATTTTAGGATTCCATAAGCAAGGTTTGCAACAACGAGCGATAGCAGCTAAGGTAAATCGCAATAAAACTGTTATTTGCAAATTTCTAAAGAACACTAAGAACTATAGTAAAGCAAAATCCTTTCATAGTCCCCACAAATTTCTCCTCTACTGAGTAGAATAATCAGACGGGTTATTATGAATGACAGAATATTTTCTTCTAGTCAATACGCGGTTAAATATGTCGATTGCAGTCCAAAAACCATCAGACGAAACTTACATCATAAGGCATGGTAAATAAAAAGCGTGATAAAATTCCTCGATTTCTTCCCCATCACAACGTGGATCGCTTAAGATTTGGTCCTGCATACCAAACATGTGACTTTGAGAAGTGGAGGAATGCCATGTTTTCTGATGAGAATAAATGATCCTGATGGCTTCCAGCGATTTTGGCATGACAAAACTAGGCCCCTAGAATTTTTTTCAACACATCATTGTGCTGGAGGGTCTGTAATTGTAAGGGCTGCCTTTTTTACATAGGTACGATGGAGCTCCATGTGGTACAAAGTCGTCAGCTGGTTATGTTAGCATGCTGCAAAAAGTATATTGCATGATGGGGGCTCATCGTTTGTGTGGGATGGATGGTTATTCCAACATGGTAATGCTGCATTCCACACTGCGAGACGGACCTTGGTCTTCTTACAAGAAAATAGAGACAACCTGCATGCTCAATAGACTTGAATCTAATTGGAAATGGTTGAGGATGGATGACAAGCGCCGTTTATCAAAATGGCAAACAATATTCAACAAAATATTGACTTCGTGAAACAATCTTCAGAAACTGGAGTAGGATCCCCCGCAACTTAAATTAAACCCTTATTTCTAGCATGTCCCAAAGAATTTTTGTAAGTCATCAAAAGCAGTGGAGGTAGATCTCATTATTAAGTTCGATTGTTGAATGTTTTAACAGACTTTTCATACACTTTTATGTACAATTTACTAGATTTTTTGTCTCTGGACTTATAATTTTAATCATGTGTAAAAAGCCTCATTTAATAACAATGTAAATCTTAAAAATAAATCTTTGGAAGGTATCTTTTTGTTTCCATAACCGTTTAGATTGTAATATTGATAATCTTAACTCAGAAGTGTTTAAAATTTATCCTTAAAAAAGTTTTTATTAAAGACTTAGATTGTACAAAATATTGGATTAACAGTATATATATATATATATATATATATATACATATATATATATATATATATATATAGAGAGAGAGAGAGAGAGAGAGTGAGAGAGAGAGAGAGAGGAGAGAGAGGCCATACCATTTTTTACTTTATTCATCTTAGTGACCCTGTATCTTCATTTGTTAAATTGTATTTTTTTTTCATAGATTGTAAAAAATAAGTATACGTCGATGTATACAATACCTTGCGTAAAAAGAAAAATAGTGTAAAGAGTCGTTGTTTCCAAAGTTAAAAGAAAATATGTGGTGCCATCAGTAAAAAAAGAAAGCGAAAGCTAAACTTTTGCATTCAAAGCTGATATCATTATCATAGTTATCATTTGATACGCATATTGACTTATTTAAAATTTAAAATTAAAATACACAAAGATTAATGTATAAAATATACAACGTTTTTTTTAATATTGACCCATTTTTACCAAATAAATCCATAAAAGAACCGCGTGAAAAAAATCCAATCATTTGAGGCCATAGTCTTGCTCTGCGATTTCTAATTTCGTTGGGGAAACAGTTTGAAAATATGGAGACAGAGAGACAGCCATATAAACTTATATGTATTAGATTTGAAATTTTCGCGAGCATTGTTATGAAAAAAATTGCATGAAAAACGTTTGTACTTATATACTTTGGGATGAACATATAGTATAAACAATCGTTAATTTAGAAGTAATATCAGTAGTTAAAGAAATACCATTTAGTGCGATAATGTCGATTTCATAAACACATATTCGGGTTTTTTTTTCGTCATGCTTTAAAAATATTTTTAAATTGTAAACATTAATGATGCTTGGTTTATATAAGACAAGTCAGAACAAATGAACTCAGCTTTTTGCAGTACTTACAATTTTAACTTTAGTAAATGCGTTTTTGGGTAAACAAATAATAGATTATGATATAGATTTAAAACATTAAATTAGATTGTATAATTGTTAATAAGAAATGCTGAAAACTCCATTCGAACTTGCTGATTTTCTTAGTATTGGCGGGTATTTATATGACTGGAGGGTGTTGAAATGTGTATATACTTTAGACGACTGGTCATTCATTTTGTACGTAGCAGATTTTTTTATCTCATATTATCACATATATTCTATGTGTTATTTTAGCACACACAACTACACACGTTACTATTAATAAAATAAACACAAATAAGAATATTAAAATTACATTAATGTTATATATATATATACATATACGAGCAGTGTGCAATAAGTAATGCCCCTGACCCACCTACATTTGTCTAATCTAGCTGAACTCTTCCATATGCAATGATGTATATGTCTACGGGTTTTGTGGTAAATTACAGCTCTGAACTAATTAGGGTTTCTGTTTTACAGGTGTTTAAACTGAGTCCGATGTGAAATGTAGCCTGTTGAATGTCGAGCAGTGATCCGGTTTTTGTATTTGAAAGTGCGCCAGCACAGGATACTTTTGATGAAATTAAATAAACTTATGGTGATAATGCCCCCTTATATGGCCGTGTAAAACGATGGTATCCTGAATTCAAACATGGCCGGAAGTCTGTGGAAACAGCTTGCATACCTGGTCGCCCCTATTCTGCCATTGATGAGGCATCTGTCCGTCAAGTTGAGGCTGCCATTTTGGAGGATCGGCGCATTACTATTCGCCAAAGAGCCCAAGATGTCAAGATTAGTACAGGGTATATGGAAAATATCATTCATGACCATTTGCATATGCATAAGGTATCTACCAGATGGATTCCCAGATAACTCACACACATTCTAGAAGCGAGAACGCGTCGAGTGCTCGAGGATAAATTTGGAGATGTGCCAAGAAGATGAGTAAAAGTTTTTCAAAAGACTGATTACACAGGATGAATGTTGGGGCCATCACTAGGATCCAGAGACGAAACCCCAGTCAATGCAGTGGAAGCACTTGGACTCGCCACCTCCAAAGAAGGCAAGGATATAGCCCTCCGCTGGCAAGGTCATAGTCACAGTCTTCTGGGACCAGGACGGAGTAGTGATGACAGATTTTCTGACAAAGGGTACCACGATTACAGGAGCCTATTATGATTCAGTTTTGAGGAAATTAAGGGAAGCTATCAAAATCAAGAGGCTAGGCAACATCAGTAAATATACCCTCCTCCTGCAGGACAACGCTCCGGTCCACAACTCGCATGTTGCCAAATCATAAGCACAGGCGTGTGGTTATGATATCCCCATCCTCCATACTCAACTTACCTTTCACCCTCTGACTTCACAGCCATGAAGTTGTTTTTGAAAGGAAAGCGTTTCCCAGATGATGCAATCTTGATTTCTGAAGTCACGTCCTGATTGTAGGATCAACCTGGGGTGTTCTACGAAAACGGCCCCAGAGTTGCATCAAACGATGGGAGAAATGCATAACTCTGGGTGGTGACTAATAGCTGTGCCAAGTTTTGTTACTCTACTCCTATGGGAAGTGGGTTCGCGGCATTACCTATTGCACGACCCTCGTAATTACACACACACTTTATATATATATATATATATATATATATATATATATATGTATATGTGTGGGTATGTGTGTGTATGTATATATATATATATAAGAATTCCATTATATATATATTTCCGTTTGTGATATTCTCATTCGGTATTTGCAATTTCATACTTCAGAAAATGTACTCTGATAACCTTCAACTATAAACAGAACATAATTATTCTTGTATCTCCGCTATTTCCATTTCTGTCCAGAATACAAGCAATTTTAACGACATCGTTGATGGAGAAGTAAGCGAATGTATATTGGAAGAAAAAGCGTGAGATTTACGCCGATATAGAGAGCCTGGGCTAAGATAGTGAGAGTGAGTGGAGAGGAATAAATTTGACTTTCTAAATATACGTACTTTTCTTTGCTTCATTTGTTCTAACGATGTTTACTAATTGGGAAAGTATTCATGTCGAACCTTGCACGAATCATAGGTGATATAGAGGAGTCGTGTCTTCTTTTCCTGGTAGAACATTTCCTATTAAGTGTGTCCTATTATTTACTTCCATAAAACATATCACAGGCGCATAGAAAGAATGATAAATAAAAACAGATAATAGGGAAGAGAGAGGCGAAGCTCATACAAAGAAAGACTCTCAAAAAAACAACGTGTATTATAACAATATTTACTATTGGTTCGAGAATGTCAGTAAATAATTGAAAATATACTTCATCTGTATTTTCCTTTAGTGAACCTATGAATTAAATTGAGACATGTATTTCACTCGAAACATGTATTTTATAGCACTATTTTCAGCATATTCTTTCTTTAAATATTTATCAAATTTAATATTTAGATTGACATTTGCAAGGTGATTACGCGTTAAAAGTTTAAACATTCTAAACTTCCGTGTTTTATTATTACAATACGATATCACAGTCTTCATCATTATACTGCCCGTCATTTATCACATTAGTTAAATCTGTACCGGACTTGCTTTGGGTTTAATATGAAATAATAATTTAACTGTGCGGCTAGTTCTCAATATTATATTAACTATTTAGTATTATATTTGGCATCTAATAATACTGCAATTTTTGGTTTTCTCGAAATATTTATGCGTGAAATGGTTTAAAATTTGTAAAATGTTTTACCTAAACTTATGTAATTAGTGAATATTTCGGTGTTTTGATACAAACCATAGGTTTCTGTTGAAACTATAGTTCCATGTTAATAGTATAAAGTATATTATATTATATTAAAAAAGTAAGATATGTATGGTTTAAATTCAAGGCAGGACTGCCTGTTTCGCAATATCATTTTTTTTTACTTCTTGCCGCCTCATGGTAATTGAATGTAACATATAATAATATTAAGCGTTGTGTCTGAAATCCTCATTCAAATTTTAAATCACAATCCATCACATGATGATATACTAGAAAAAATCTTAAAGCCTTAAGATTAATGTATATTTTACACAGAAGGCAAATCCATGGCATCTTGCTTAATCTGCTTCTAATTTCTATGGATGCATTCCAATGTTCCATACATGAAGCAAAACTATTCCATATAAATGTTCATATTTGCTATAAACTTAGGAAGCATAATCTGAAATACGAACGTTTTTAAATGGAAACATACGCTCATATTCTTCCTTATAATATTTTTTAATATACTCAAAGTGAATAGTTAAGAATTAATGTCTAGAATTTATTGTAAATGTTTACAAAAAATACGTAGTAATTACACCCTTTATTTATTCTTTTTGCCTATAGCCACATTCAAATCCTAAGTTATACAATGTTATTCTTTACACAAATATGACGTCTTTTGAAATGTTAGTGCTCGAATAAATACTTAGAAGTGTATAGTTTACAAATAGTCAATCGATGATGATATACTATATTTATCCAATATAAAGAGGCGATTTCAAAAGTAAAAAAAATGGGGTGCTTGCATGCTATAAGCTATAATCAAAACCTAAACATATAGCGCTCCAAGTTTAGTAGCTACCGTTTGTGGCATTGATAGATGTATACGAAATAGCTAAAAATATACCTACAGAACTTAACCTATAAATGCATTGATTTGTGCGTACATACAACAAACGCATGTAATTAGTTTACGACTGCAAGGTTCACACTCTTGGTGCAATTTTGGCCCTGTTGCTGGTATTTTCGGAAAATTGGATTGCGAGCACCCAAAACGCACACCGCAGAAGGTGCAATAATGTTTATTTGCCACCAAAAGCATGTGGTTCTAATAGAATAAAAATAAATGAAGCCAAGTATTACTTTTTTTTTATTTATAAAAATAAAATATGTAAAACGCTAAATTTAACTAATGAAAATCAAAGATCCAATAATAATAATAATAATAATGATAATAATAATAATAATAATAATAATAATAATAATAATAATAATAATAATAATACATAATCGGAGTAAAACGGTTCGTCTATAAAAAACCCCGCGCGACAGAATGCCACAAGTATGGGTAATAGAATGTTAAGTATGTATATAATACTAAGCAAGATCAGCAACATAAGAGGTATCGCAATGACAATGTGGAAACTGGAATTGACAGCTGATGGAGAACACATAACAGGAATTAACATACAAAAAAGCATCTTCCAATGATATTGACTATCACCGTTGTACTTTATATCAAAACCATGATACATCTGAACAATATACCGAGAAAGCGCCAAGCTGGATTCAAGTTATCTAATACAGAGGAAAAAATGAACAACCTAAGTACATGGACGGCCTTAAAGGTTTTGCAATGACAAAAAAAAAAGAACAAAAGACAATAGTAAGCACTATCGAGATCTTATGCCAGTGTATCCAAATTGAGTTTGGTGTGGAAAAGTGTGCAGTACTAGTAATCAGAAAAGGACAACTGTTGACAACAGGGGGCATGGGACTACCTAATCGAAAGGAGATCAGGATAATTGGGGGAAAAGCCGCCTTCAAATACTTGGTAGTTCTGGAAGCAGACACAATCAAAGCCACAGAAATGAAAGAGAGAATTGGAAAAGAATATTCAGAAGCACAAGAACACTTCTACAAACAAAATTATATAGCATAAACCTAATAAAAGGAATGCACACATGGCCATTATCACTAGTAAGATACTCAAGACCGTTTATAGGGTTGACCAAAGAAGAACTGAAACACTACGATCAGAAGAGAAGAAAACTCTGTACCATGCACAATGGACTACATCCAACTGACGATGTTGACCGATTCTACGTTAAAAGAAAAGAAGGCGGGAGAGGACCAGTTTGTATAGAAGACATGACACAAAAAGGAATTTGAAAAAATACATAACGCAGAGCAAGTAAAGTATAATCATGACATCGAAGGACACTTAGAAAATCGACAAAACAGAAAACAGAGAGATAAAGTATAAGACGAGAATAGATAAATGGGAAGGAAAGCAACTACATGGATGGTTCATAAAGATGAAAAAAAGATGAGAACTGATGGGGAAAACATAAGCCGAGAAATTGAATTCCTAATAAACACAGCACAAAATAACCCGATTAGAACCAACCACGTCAAAGCAATGATCGACAAAACATAATAAAACAGAAAACGGATACTTTGTTGACATAGAGGAGAAACGTTCATCCATAGAGCAAGTGAATGCAGCAAACTGGCTCAAAAAGAATACAAGAACAGATACGACCATGTGAGAATTATCCAAACTGGATACATAATTATCCATACTGGGAATCATCCAAACAACTGCATCTCGAATACACAGACAAGTAGTACAGACATAAGTCCGCAATAGTGCTTGAAAACGAGACTCACAAAATCATATGTGACATGTATAAACAAACTGATAAACCCATCCAAGCAACAAACCGAATGTCCTAATAATTAACAAGAACGAATAATCCTGCAAATTGTAGATTTTGCTGCTCCAGCTTTTTGGCCAAAAATAGATTGCAAAAATTTTTCCAAATCTCAGCACCCTGTATATCAAATTTCGCGTCTGTAGACTGAAAATTCACAGTTATTGCGGTGAAAAATGTACACATACATAAAGACACACAGGCAGACACAAACACACGTGGTAGTAGGCAGGCAGGCTCGAACACGTACCAAGAAGGAGGAAAACATCGGGGAGAAAAGCTGACGTCTTCGCCATTACGAACCGCCGCCAAACCGGAAGTGACTTATATTTAAATTTAGAATAGACAATCGAAAGTAGTGGATAACTTTAAAAAAATATCGGGGGAAAAATCGAGCCCCTGAGGGAAAGTGCCAAGTTTAAGGTGAATATATTAATGTTTTTAGCCAATTTTTCGATAATTGTCGTCTGAAAGGTCGACCGTCAAAACGATACTGATCTTGAAAAAAATCCGTCGCTTCTGTCGAAAGTTGTAGGCAGACATACATACATTTATATATTGTAACAAAAATTTTTCGACCGAAACTGATTAAAATGGTTGCCCTATCTCTGAATACCCTTTATGTACATTTTTAAGTGTTTAGACAAGAAAGTGTCTGAGTAATTTGGTAGAAACCGCAGAGGTAATTTTTTTTAAAGTTTGACCCCTATTAGGACCTCTTTCCCTTTATTTTTGGGGCTCAAATGAAGTTATTAGGTTAGATCCCAATCCAAGGAACCTATATCTAAAATTTCAAGTGTTTAGACACAAAATTGTAGAGGTGTTTGGTAGAGTTCTCAAAGGAAAAATCGTTAAATGGTGACCCCTTAACTTCCAAATTTCTAGGCGAAAACAGATCACAAAGGTTTCCCCAAATCTCAATACCTTGTATATCAATTCGAGCCTGTAGACTTAAAATTTACAGTGTTATTGAGTAGGAAATGTACACACACAGAGACGTACAGACACACAGATACACAGGCACATAGATACACAGACACGTTCACTTTTATAGATATACAAGCATTTCAGCCCGGCGTTGCCCTGGTGTTTTTATGTGTGTTTTGAGCAAAAAACAAATATAGTAAGAAGGCAGACCCGAACCCTTACCGCGAAGGACGAAAAGAACGGGGTAAAACATGACGTATTTGTCGTTACGACCTCTGCCAAACCGGAAGTGACGTAAATTTTAATTAAGCCTAGACAATCGAAAATAAAGAATGACTTTCGAAAATATCGGCGACAAAAGGGGCCCCTTTTAGAATAGTGCCGAGTTTAAGGTGAAGATATGAATGTTTTTAGCCAGTTTTTCGATATTTCTCGTCTTAAATGTCGAACTTTCAAACGATGCTGATCTTGTAAAAATCCGCTGCATCTGTCGAAAGTTATAGGCCCACATACATAGATACATACATACATACATACATGCATACATACATACATGCATATATTGGTAACTAAAAATTTTCGACCAAAACCGATGAAAAAGCTTGCCTTATCTCTGAATACCCTTTATGTAAAATTTAAAATGTTTAGACCAGAAAGTGTACGAGTTATTTAGTAGAAACCGCAGAGGTCAATTTAAAAAAAAATTACCCCCTATTATAACCCCCTTAATATTTATTGTTTTGGGCTCCAAATCAACTTATGAAGTTCGATCCATGTTGAATGAACCTATATCTAAAATTTCGAGTTTTTAGACGCAAAATTGTCGGAGAAATTTAGTAAAGTTCTCAAAGGTCAAATCGTTGAACTTTGACCCTTTCAATGCGTAACATGTTACGAAAGTTAGCCGATACTGTACAACTTATGATCGAACAGTCACTTTAAACGCTAAAAAGAGGCACGGCTCCTATGATATATGTCGTAATACCGCAGCCAGACAAAATGTTAAACCGGCACCCTCAAAGCGGTCAGACGAAAGTAGCCCAGTCTCTTTAAATTGGCAGATGAGTACTCAAACACATCGAAGTTGCCCGAATTGTGATAATTGGCATGAACGATATTGCGGAACAGCGTTCATTTCTCTAGTCAAAATCAATGACAATTACTTTGTATTTCTGTCGGGTCCATGTCATCGCTACTCTGTGGCTGGCTAAATAGGCAAAGAGGTAGTAAGCAAGCCAGGCCATACGCAAGTCCTATAAACGTTTAAAGACGTCTAGGTTTGCATACCGGAAATTTATTCGAGTCACCAGTTCTAGTAAGGTCGTCGATCAGGACTAAAGAGACCTGCACCCCCCACCGTTTAATTAGATCCAACACGTGTACGACTTGTCTTCACTAACTTTCCAAACATTATTGTACATGCATTTTAAATTGCCGTAGACTCTTGAAAACTGATTATTATTTGCTATAAATCTGAGGTGATAACGGGTCAATTTGTTACATTTCAGCTTCTTCTACAACGACAGCAGGAATTGAAATACACTTAACTAATGCTTGATTGTAACAGCTGGTGGGTTTAAAAATGTAATCTAGGGGTTAAGACACTTTAGAAAACGTTATCCAATAATATTTTGTTTTACACTTAGGAAGATTACACATAAACGTATGAAATGTGTAACACTTGTTTTGGACCATCTTGCATCATCAGCTTTTTAGTGGTCTAAGAGATTAAAGGAACGTAAGACAGCTGTGAAGGTAGATGAGAGGTGTGGAAGAAATAAAGAATTCAGAACTCCAGTGTTGATTGGCCAAATACAAAATTTTATGGAAAAGAACATTTGTGTGTCGATGAAGACAATAAGAGCACAGTTAGTTTGGGAAAATACATAGAATTATTAGCGAGAAACTAAATATATGGAAGATTTGCCCGAAGTTTTCCCAAGGGTGCTCCGAGAATATCAGAAAGAAAGCAGTTATGAAAGCAAGGAAATCGTTGAGCCGATCATTTATATTCATGAGATCCAGACATTAGCTTCTTTAAACTTTTGCTTAGCGTATAAGCAGAATGGAAAACCTTATATGATGTCAGTATGAGACAATTAAGGAAATGAAAGAAGCTATGACAATGGTGTTATCCAGACTTTGTTGTAACTGAGGAATAAGTGCATTGTAGATGAAGGAAATTACTGAAAATTGGAATAAAGTTTTATGTGTGTGATATCAATAAAACACGAAAACTCTAGAATAATTTGTACGGCACCACGTATATATATATATATATATATATATATATATATATATATATATATATATATATATATAATATAAAAAAAATAAAAATTATAACACGGAAATTACATAATTGTCGATGCAATAATTTATTTCAACCTTATGGTATTTTCAAGCATCTAAATCAGACAATTACATTTTTGATACTGAAAAAGAAAAGAAAAGATCGGGCTTCGACCCTCAAAAAACCAAAGGGGGTGGTAGTAGCAATCCACTTAATACATTTATAGAGAGGGTGGTTGGGATTAAAAAAAAATAAATAAAAATTAAAAATTAAAAATAACAAATAAAAATATTAGATTAGACACTTATAAGCGGCAGCTCGATGTAACCATAGATACACACACACACACACACTCACACACACGCAACACATACACATACACCTACACCCACATACACACACACGCCTCTAAGATGTACGTTCTGACATGTAAATGCCTTGACACGCGTTTACTAACCTAGGAAGAAGGGGCGAAAGTATACGGATATATAGTGAAAGAAATAGAACAGTGCGTAATGGAAAAAGAAGAAAAAAAGAGGAAGAAAAGAAGAGGATACAGTGATCTAATCTTAACTGTCATATTAGTCTAGAAACTCTGAGAAAAGTAAGGGAAATAAACTGGATGTTTGTACACGTGTCCTATAGTTAATTGAGTTATGGAAAGTAGGTCTATTAAAAGATAAATAAATTAATAAAAAAATAATAAATAAAAAAATAAATAAATAAAAATAAGAAAATAAAAATAAAAAAAATATTATATATAAAGTTTTAAAACTATCTGTATGTTATTATGTAAAAATTAGTTAGAAATAAATATTATCTTATAATTCATTTAAATATTGTATTTGTAATATAATACTATGAATTTAAAAATTGAGTCTTATGTATTTAATATTTTATATATTTTCATGTAAATAATTTTATTGGTGATTATAGCGGTCGTTGTAATTAATATTTCAATTCTTAATTGATTAAGAAGTGGGAAATTGTAATATTGATCGCCCCCAATTCGATAGGACGTATCTAGTTTCGGTTAATATATACTTTTATTCACTCCGTACAATAAAAATTATTCTCATGCACGCATAAAGAAATAAGTAAAATAATTATGTTTTTGTGTTGATTTGTATCAAATCTAATAATATCTAGTTTTAGTATTTGGTCTTTTTGACTTAACTCAGTTTAATAACTAATGTATTATCTGCAGAGAAAAATTATTATCTTAAGGCTATCTCATTTATTTATAAGTAATTTGGATAAACCAGGTACTTCGGGGAATATATATATATATATATATATATATATATATATATATATATATATATATATATATATATATGTCTAGCTTAGATTTCGGACAACAAATCGTAAAGTAGTTATTATCGAGTATATACCGGACAACACTATAATTGCCAGTGGGGTGGGGTAGGATGGTTTATCGTAATTAATCTAGTGGTGTTAGATTCGGTGTCTTTACCATTATAGAATTCTCTGTTCGTCGGATCTAGAGTTATTGGTTATTTTAAATTTACATTTATGTCTACATCTGGCCATCAGTTCATCTCGTTTGTTTAGGAGATTACTGTGTTGGTACTTCAGGATTCTTATTTTTTCCTCGAAGCATAAACTGCATCTCTGCCTAAAGCCGTTTGGAACGTCCGAATGACATAGGATTGACCATGAAATCACTGGGGATCGATTCTCATTTTTTAATAACCACCATTGTTTAGCTAACTCGGTTTTATTCTTAAGTTCTGGGTTATTGAAAGAATTTTTGTGGTCATAAAAACGTTGTTTCCAGCTTCCGGCGGAGATACCGAAGTAAACTTTTTTGTCCCTGTTATTATCTTCTGGGTGGATCGTGGCCTTATAAACCACGCACTTAACTTTACAATTACCGTCCAGTGGGCAGTTATTTTTCACTTGGCAGTTACATTTGTCTACTGTCGCCTTATTTCTATTAGAGTTGTTTAATATTTTATTATTATGAGTGCTAATTATTCTGTCCATGTTTTTAGTGCACGAGTAACTTATTTTAATTGTTTTTCTATTAAATATCTTCCTAAGTGGATTATTTATGGTAAAATGTTTATCTATTAGGTTCAAAAATACTTTCCCTATGTTTATGTTGGATAGTTGACAGTAAGGGGGATTAAACCATATTATTTTCCGGCGTCTGTTCTTGGATTTATTTTTGTTTTTATTTTCCTTCTTAATATATGTGAGTTTTTCACTGTATCCGCTTATCTCTAGTGCTCTATTGTATAATTTTTTATTTGCTTCAAAAATTTCTTTGTTAGCCGAAAGTTTATTAATCCTAGTGTTAATCGTTTTAGGTATTTGTTTAATTATGCAACTTGGATGGTTAGATCTAGTATTAATATAAGAAGGTGTGTTATTATCTTTATTGAACGGCTTGTATATTCCCTTTCTTAAGTCTAGAGTTATGTCTAGATAATTAACTTCTTTACAATTTGGGGTAATATCTATTTTGAATCCTAGGTATTTGAAGGCTCTTACTAATTTTTTATGTATTTTCGATACCATGGGGCCGTCACTATTAGGGATAACAATTAGTCCATCATCCCTGTATAATCCCACTAAGTTAGGCTCTATAATATATCTTTTCTTTTCTTTTTCAGTATCAAAAATGTAATTGTCTGATTTAGATGCTTGAAAATACCATAAGGTTTAAATAAATTATTGCATCGACAATTATGTAATTTCCGTGTTATAATGTTTATCTTATTGCTCTGTTTTCCACATTGAGCTCTCATACCCGGATTTCCTCTGGATTTATTCCATTATAACACTATAATTGGCTCCACACCGTGTTGAGCTCTCCCAGGAATTCTAGTATCGGAATTACCTCAATTTTTGAACTGAAGATGGAAAAATTCACACCATCGTATTCGCTAAAAAATATACCTTTTCCCAGCTTACACAGCTTCCCTTTCTCTCTGATGGACAGAATAACGGATTTTACCAATAGAATGAGATGGAAAGCGTATTTCTATTTAAGAAATGAGGATTATAACTCCAAGGAAACCTATAATTTCAGATCTCAGAATACATGTAAACCCATCGAGGTTTTAAAGCCATTCGAGACTGATCTATTTTACTTAGTTAAAAGAATTAAGTTCCGGAGGCATTCAAACAAATTCCAGTCAATCCTGAAAAATGACATCGCAGAGATTAAAAAGTCTAACAAAGTGTGGGTGAAGGCTGATAAATCAACGAATATTTACAAGATGTGCCCATCTGAATACAGGAAAACTATTCTGGAGAACATCTGTAATAGTTATAAAAAGGATACCCTCGACACTGAAAATACAATCAATGAAGAAACGAAAGTATTTGCATCCAAACTGGGTATAGAAGATAGAGTGGGGAAAATAGATAAGAGAAACGCATACATACTCATCAAGGACCACAAGAAAAATGTCCACATCAAGAAGCAGTCTAGACTGACCAACTCCACTAAATCGGAACTCGGTCATGTATCTAGGGAGATTATCAGGAACATTATTAAGGTAACCCTGGAGGCCACTAAATTTAATCTGTGGAAGGATTCTTCGGATACTATCGAATGGTTTAAATCGATTGAAAATAAGAGAAATGCTTGTTTCATCCAATTCGATATCATGGATTTCTATCCCTCAATTTCCAAGGAATTACTCATGAACAGCATTAATTATGCTAGGAATTTCGTGGATGTATCCGATGATCAGGTAAAACTGATTATGGGTTGTCGCAGATCCATCCTTTTAAACAATCAGGAAACATGGATCAAATCGAATAACAACGAGTTTGACGTCCCGATGGGGGCTTTTGACTCAGCCCAGATTGCCGACCTAGTAGGCATATTTATAATGTACACTATTAGCAGAATTATAGAGCCTAACCTAGTGGGATTATACAGGGATGATGGACTAATTGTTATACCTAATAGTGACGGCCCCATGGTATCGAAAATACATAAAAAATTAGTAAGAGCCTTCAAATACCTAGGATTCAAAATAGATATTACCCCAAATTGTAAAGAAGTTAATTATCTAGACATAACTCTAGACTTAAGAAAGGGAATATACAAGCCGTTCAATAAAGATAATAACACACCTTCTTATATTAATACTAGATCTAACCATCCAAGTTGCATAATTAAACAAATACCTAAAACGATTAACACTAGGATTAATAAACTTTCGGCTAACAAAGAAATTTTTGAAGCAAATAAAAAATTATACAATAGAGCACTAGAGATAAGCGGATACAGTGAAAAACTCACATATATTAAGAAGGAAAATAAAAACAAAAATAAATCCAAGAACAGACGCCGGAAAATAATATGGTTTAATCCCCCTTACTGTCAACTATCCAACATAAACATAGGGAAAGTATTTTTGAACCTAATAGATAAACATTTTACCATAAATAATCCACTTAGGAAGATATTTAATAGAAAAACAATTAAAATAAGTTACTCGTGCACTAAAAACATGGACAGAATAATTAGCACTCATAATAATAAAATATTAAACAACTCTAATAGAAATAAGGCGACAGTAGACAAATGTAACTGCCAAGTGAAAAATAACTGCCCACTGGACGGTAATTGTAAAGTTAAGTGCGTGGTTTATAAGGCCACGATCCACCCAGAAGATAATAACAGGGACAAAAAAGTTTACTTCGGTATCTCCGCCGGAAGCTGGAAACAACGTTTTTATGACCACAAACATTCTTTCAATAACCCAGAACTTAAGAATAAAACCGAGTTAGCTAAACAATGGTGGTTATTAAAAAATGAGAATCGATCCCCAGTGATTTCATGGTCAATCCTATGTCATTCGGACGTTCCAAACGGCTTTAGGCAGAGATGCAGTTTATGCTTCGAGGAAAAAATAAGAATCCTGAAGTACCAACACAGTAATCTCCTAAACAAACGAGATGAACTGATGGCCAGATGTAGACATAAATGTAAATTTAAAATAACCAATAACTCTAGATCCGACGAACAGAGAATTCTATAATGGTAAAGACACCGAATCTAACACCACTAGATTAATTACGATAAACCATCCTACCCCACCCCACTGGCAATTATAGTGTTGTCCGGTATATACTCGATAATAACTACTTTACGATTTGTTGTCCGAAACCTAAGCTAGGCATATATATATATATATATATATATATATATATATATATATATATTCCCCGAAGTACCTGGTTTATCCAAATTACTTATAAATAAATGAGATAGCCTTAAGATAATAATTTTTCTCTGCAGATAATACATTAGTTATTAAACTGAGTTAAGTCAAAAAGACCAAATACTAAAACTAGATATTATTAGATTTGATACAAATCAACACAAAAACATAATTATTTTACTTATTTCTTTATGCGTGCATGAGAATAATTTTTATTGTACGGAGTGAATAAAAGTATATATTAACCGAAACTAGATACGTCCTATCGAATTGGGGGCGATCAATATTACAATTTCCCACTTCTTAATCAATTAAGAATTGAAATATTAATTACAACGACCGCTATAATCACCAATAAAATTATTTACATGAAAATATATAAAATATTAAATACATAAGACTCAATTTTTAAATTCATAGTATTATATTACAAATACAATATTTAAATGAATTATAAGATAATATTTATTTCTAACTAATTTTTACATAATAACATACAGATAGTTTTAAAACTTTATATATAATATTTTTTTTATTTTTATTTTCTTATTTTTATTTATTTATTTTTTTATTTATTATTTTTTTATTAATTTATTTATCTTTTAATAGACCTACTTTCCATGACTCAATTAACTATAGGACGCGTGTACAAACATCCAGTTTATTTCCCTTACTTTTCTCAGAGTTTCTAGACTAATATGACAGTTAAGATTAGATCACTGTATCCTCTTCTTTTCTTCCTCCTTTTTTTCTTCTTTTTCCATTACGCACTGTTCTATTTCTTTCACTATATATCCGTATACTTTCGCCCCTTCTTCCTAGGTTAGTAAACGCGTGTCAAGGCATTTACATGTCAGAACGTACATCTTAGAGGCGGGTGTGTGTGTATGTGGGTGTAGGTGTATGTGTATGTGTTGCGTGTGTGTGAGTGTGTGTGTGTGTGTGTGTGTATCTATGGTTACATCGAGCTGCCGCTTATAAGTGTCTAATCTAATATTTTTATTTGTTTTTTTTAATTTTTATTTTTTTTTAAATCCCTACCACCCTCTATATAAATGTATTAAGTGGATTGCTACTACCACCCCCTTTGGTTTTTTGAGGGTCGAAGCCCGATCTTTTCTTTTCTTTTTCAGTATCAAAAATGTAATTGTCTGATTTAGATGCTTGAAAATACCATAAGGTTGAAATAAATTATTGCATCGACAATTATGTAATTTCCGTGTTATAATTTTTATCTTATTGCTCTGTTTACCACATTGAGCTCTCATACCCGGATTTCCTCTGGATTTATTCCATTATAACACTATATATATATATATATATATATATATATATATATGAATATTAAAATAAACACTGATAATGTAGTAACAAAATATATAATATTATATGATAATTGGAAAAAAAACAAATGGAAAAATGGGAAATTAAAACAAAAAAATAATAAAGAAAAGAAAAAATAAAGAAAAATTAAAACAGAAAACTATCTTCACATAAAAAATGGAGGAAGTGAGCAGGCATGACTTTGAAAATCTTTTTACCCGAATATGAGTTTCAGCATGTTTAACATATACATTTTGTAAAAATCTAATGGATAAACATCTGAAGAAGTTGGTGGGGGCAGGATATTTTTATGGACTCATAAATCGTAAAAATATTTACCCACTAATGAAACAGATGTAATGGAAAAATCCAGGAAATACACGAAGATTATAAAAAAGAAAACGTGAGTCTTGGAATTTTCAACAAGATTTTAGACTATACATATATATATATATATATATATATATGTATATATATATTTATTTATATATATATACGCACATATATGTGTGCGTGATTATTATCTACATGCAAGTAATCGAACGTCTAATATTATGTGCACGCGGGTTATGATTGTGAGTTTCGTATAGAACAGAAAGAAGCCCCAATGCAATCAAGACCGCAGTGTATTGAAAACTTCTATTGAAAAGACCGCAGTGTACTTTAAAACTTTTATTTAAAAGACCAAGTAACGTTACTAGATTATGTAATAGAGCTGACATATATTCAATGTAGCCGCCTTTAGCGTCACTCACCTTCTCGAGACGGTTCCTGAACTGATAGCATGCCTTTTCCACAAGCGCCGGAAGATTTCGATGTATAATCGGCACATGACGGAGATAAAGCTGGCTTTGGTAATGTGAGAGCTCAGTGTGGTATTCTCAACATACGACTAAACGAATTAGTCTAGCGGGTTTCGGTTGGAGAACAAAGGAGGAGGCAGTGAAGGAAGGATATAAAGTCGTTGCACTTCTCCTAAATCCAAACCTTGGTTTCATTGTGCATGCGAACTGGCGTCGAGTGTTGCTGCCACGCGCTGTGTCTGCCAGTGGTCACCTAATTTCACCAGGGCATCAGCACACACTTCCGCACATCGAGGAAACATTTGGTGTTAATTTTTAAGCGGACTTCAAAGATGTTATGTTGTCATGCTTGAACTCTCACTTAAAACAACACCAAAGAACATAACATAAAGTTGAGCTGTGCCTCAAATGTTTAAACGCCCGGATTTTAATTTTAACGGTGGTGCCTCTGATCTTGTGGACATTTGGATTAGTGGATAGGATTGGTTGTACAGCGGCACATATCCAGTGTTGCTCGTTGAACATAGTGTAACTTTCAGACATGGTATAAGGGTCCTATTATTCTTGGGATTTGTATAACACTTATCAACTAGTAGATGGTCTGCAACAAAATAAATAAAATTGCTTTTATCAAAAATAAATTAAATCATCTTTTTTTTTACTAGGGCAACACTTTTATAGTTTAACCAAGTAAAAAAAAAATTAAATGCATTATTACGATGTAAAATTTCCATTTCAGACTATTATCTCTGAAATAAAATAATTTATTACAATTAGATATATTATGCCTTAAAAACGTGTCGTTGAACAGTGAATATCTACCAAACATCGCAGGAAGTATATTAGTTCCTCCGAAAAAAAAAGAGTAAAATGATTCTTGAAAGTTTTATTTGATGAGAATATATATATATATATATATATATATATATATATATATAGATGTGTGTGTGTGTGTTTATATATATATATGTTTATGTATATGCTTATATATATATGTTTATATATGCGTATATATATGTTTATATGTATGTTTATATATATATGTTTGTATATATATGTTTATATATATAAGTTTATGTATATATATTTATATATATGATTATATATATTTATGTTTATATATATATATTTATATATATGTGATTATATATATATATATATATATATATGTTTATATCTATAATGAATTTTGTGTGTGACTTATCATTTTCTATATTGTCCAGAACTGCTGTCGCGTTTTTTTTAAAATGTTATACAATTTAATGTGTCTGGCAGTGTTCATAGCTGGGTTTCATGTAGGAATTTATCGATAAATTTTGATAATCGAAATTAGAAATCCGATATCAAAGGAACAAGCGAGGTTGGCTAACGTTAACATCTTATATGTCTTAAAAGATAAAGTGCATTTAAGCGGTTTTATTATCGCATAAGCGGTGTATATACAATTACAAGTATTTTTTCTGATATGAAAGCATCACAGTCGCAATCAATGTTTCGGTTTAGGGAACAATTAAACCATCATAAGTTACTCTTGCATTTTACGTTTAAATGCAAGGCATTATAACGTACAGTCAAAAAGACGTTGCGTTTAACGTCAGCAGTTTGTTTATTTTATATAAGAAGTGCTCATTCGAAATGGAATGTTATTGAACAATGCAGGATTTAAACGTGATACATGATTCTACGTTTCAAATTTTAATGCAAGCGTTTATCACCGCACAGGCAGAAGACTGGATGCATAAAATCAGCAGTAGATTTTTTTTAATATGCCGGGGGCACCTTTGAAATAAATATTTTATTATTTAGATAACAATTGAACCACGATACTTTTTTAATTAACCATTAATTCAAGCCATTCTAAAAATAGTTTTCTAAAAACAACAGTAGGTCTCTAGAGTTTAATCGAGATTACAATGTATTTTGAGCTAAATCACTGTGCTGAAGCATATGCAGCTTCTCCCATGGCGCACCGTTGTTGGTCACTAAGTATAGGAGGCATCGACTCGATTTGATTGAAAAATGAGCGACTACACAAATTAGGATAGCAATCAAAATGTTGAAGTGTAAAACATTCATTGTTAATCATTCATTCCCAAGTAGCGTCGTGTCTCCGTGCGAGGATTTATGTATAATTTATTGTGGTGTTCGTCGTAGTAGGGCTTTTATAAGCGTGGAAAATATGTTCGAACTGTGATTAGAAAAGCGAACTACATATTGTTTTCAACTCCGATCAGCAGTGGCCTGAGTTTTACTCTGAGCTAACGCGCTATTTCAGAAATCTATAGCGTTTTACATATTTTATCTCTTTAGATATTTCCACCGTAATTGATCAGGAGACGTCTACGCTTTATAGGGAAGTTTGCAACATCAAACCTGTTTATAGTTTACAATGGCACCCATTTCTATAAGTATATAATTATTAACCACTATTATATGAAATGAAATTGACCTCTATCGTTCTGTTTGTGATTTCGTTCAGAATGCATTTTGAAATGTCTAAGTCATTTAATAAGAAATTTCACAGAAAGGTACTTGATGTTTGTGGGAGTGTTCGTACGCAGGCTTTCTTTCGAAATTCCTATGGTAAGTATAAACAATCGATATTTGACAAACATCCGCTGAAAAAGAAAGTCATATTTTGACTTATGTTAATATTTTTATAAAATCTAACGTCACTAGTAACTTTTGAATATTTTAACAAGATAAATAAACAACCTTTACCATCAATATATATATATATATATATATATATATATATATATATATATAATGTGTTCCAAATAAATATTTCTTTTTTATTACCCAATTGAACCATGATGATTTTAAGCTATCTATTTTTTTATGAATAATTTTACCAAAGATATCTCAGAAGATTTAGTTTCGATTTCATTTAAGCTGATGGCACCTTGGTAATCCATTTATTTTTATAAATAATTTTCTCAAGATTTCTTCATAAGTGTTGGTGTCGGTTCCGCTTATAGCTGAAGAAACTAAAGTTATATATATATATATATATATATATATATATATATATATTTATATATATATATATCAATAAGTTTGCGAATACGTTTCGTTTTAAGCTGATAAAATCAAGTAATATATATATATATATATATATTATTTTTGAAGTCATAAATTTATAAAATAAAAAAAATCGATGAAACATTAACTCTTTACACGAAATCTGCAGGAATTAAAATAGCATATTTAAGCGTATTTTTCGACCAGGCAACTCCGCGCGTCCCTGCAATCTTGGATAAATACTTTTACAGCTTTAAGAAAATAGCTACAATATTATCAGAGCGCCCCCATTTACGGTCAATATCAACAGAATGGCAACACGAATATATTACATATGCATCATTCCCCTGCGGAATTTCCACAGGCCCCATTAATGTAATGATCATTACATGACATCACATGTGTGTTCTTTAATAAGACAGTGGCGTAAAGTAAGTAGATGTTTCTGTTTAAAGCTCAACTGAACCAGGATACTTACTTTTTGCATTTATAACTTCATGTGAAGCCATCATTTACAGTAAAGTTCATAAAACCAAAACCATATTCTCTACTGTGTAATGTAGAGTCTAGATTAAACAGTAGATTATATTATACTGCGGACTGAGTTACTGCCGTGAGTCATATAAGGTTTTTTTTCCTTAGTAGACTGCATGGTAGGGATCACAAATTATATTAGATAATCAATCGATCTGATTAAACACCGCCGATTTAATCGACTTCGGTGACAAACTATGTAGGTGGGCAGAGTATTTGATGATTCGCATTTAATTCTGGACAACGGTCGGTCGCCCTCAACGGTTCTATTGTTGCACTGAATATCTAAAGTTTCAGGTGGTCTTTAAAATAAAATAGATAATCTTTGCATGTCCATGTGTAATTATGTATGTATGTATGTATGTATAATATATATAAATATATATATATATATATATATATACACATAAATACATATATCATTGATAAGTATTGATAATCGATAATCAAAATCTCCAATATAAAAGAAATAAGCGGGTTAGACGAATACACACACCCACACACACACAGACACACGCACACGCGCGCATATATATATATATATATATATATATAATATGAAATGTATATATATATATATATATATTATGTTTTATTTACAGTTTCGCTATATGTTCAATTCGATATTAATGAGAAAAAGGCTAGACAAAGAACACACAGGTCTTGTAAGTGATTGATATTTCACTAACTTTTTCTTCAAAAAGCTTCGTCCTGTTTTTAGAGCATGGTACTGATCGCCCTATAATTCAGTAATTACTCTCCTCCTTAGTACATTTATAGAAGAAACTTTGTTGTTTTTATTGCATTATATTTAATGAATATGCTTTTAGGAAGTAATTAAAAACAAAATCATAAATGACAGTGGGCCCAAACCTACACAGTTCTTTAATTATGAACAATATTACATTTTCCTTTTTTTTTATTTATACGTAAACATTATTCTCGTATTTCACATATTTCTTTAACGATAAATTATCTGAGAATGCGCAAATCCATCGATATTTTACTCTTTTAAAATCCCATTCAATGTTTAAGATTTACTGAGAAAAAAAACAACAACAAATTAACCGACCGCGACAAAAAGAAAGTAAAAATAACAGAAGGAATATAATCTGTTTCCTTTAATGGCAAATAAATCCATCTCTTGTAAACTAATGACGACGCTCTTTTTTTATAGAACCTACCTATTTATCAAATACGCAAACGAAATATCGACTGATAGCGAAAGAAGATATGATAGATGACGGCAGGATTGTAATCCTAAGATCTCCAAGGCTAATCCAAGGCTTAAGTTAGAATCGGATATTTCACCTTAATCTTATCGGTCACTCGTGGAATGTTATGCGATGATTAATGACAGACGACATGATGGTCGGATTTAATTTCTCCCGTCTAGGTTGACTGTCGACTGGGAAGCTACTGAACGATTAGCCTTAAGTTAGTGTGGAAGGCGATTAAACAGCAAAAAGAGGAGAATTTAATCTCAAATCGAACTGCTGTATTTAGATTCAGTTGCAGATACTTTTGGTGTTGTTGCGCGCGCGTGTGTGTGTGTGCATGTGTGTATGTTTGTGATTTCAAATTCTCGCCACTAACGACATGGCTTATATTAAAGCAAATAACTAAAATTATTTTTCTTTGCTCATACTAGATTATCTAACTATTATAAAAAACTGAGAGTAATTATACTCGATGAGAAATATCTAGAACTAACTTGAAACTACAGGAAGTCAAATATTTCTGTGTATTCACGTTCACGTATGATATAGTAACTATAATTAGTTTCAATCTAAATCTGTTTGCCGTGTCTTTCACCACGATGCGTTTTCTTGTGGCCACATAAACTTTGCGATCAGATTTCGAAACCCCATTAGAGAAAACCGATTTGTAATATACCTCAGTATTCCTACAACAACTGGCGCTGACGTTTTTACAACATACGTCGCAAAATCGAATTCCAAATAACGTTCTATTTAAAATAAAAATACGATAAAAATATTCATATTAACAATGTGGTATTCGAAGCACAACATCGACCTTACAACAAAATAATCAAGGAAGCAGATGCTATTTCAAAATAACTAGCAACAAATTATTCAAAGAGACTGTCCCGTAGGTCCAGACGGTAAAACGTTTAAAGGAACAGAAACCAGCTTCAAATCTTGCACTGATCTCTTCAGGATCTAAAGGATAGTGTGTTGTAAGTACGATCAACTCAGTTTGCCGCACAAACTAAAAAAAAAAAAACAAGATTGTTCCACGTGTAAAAATTAAAAATCTAAAACACCTACGTTTCATTTTATTGAAAAAGAGAAAATTAAATACTGTAACAAAAAATTGATTTTAATTTAATTTATTGCGCAAAAAATAGCAACTTAATTCCGTCAGAAACAGTTGCAATTTGTTCTAATTTTAAAATCTGTATTTTGCATATAAGTAAGGAAAAAGGGGCATAACTAAACTATTTATTATAGTTCGAAGCCATCCCCATTCTATTTTGTTTTCGTTCTCTTATAACGTCAAGGTAAGACACAATGAGTGACTTGAAACCAGGTTTGACACAAATGTGATCCTAGCAAATATATTTTTATCAAAAAAATCGGGGGACGACTAATTCACTAGCAGAAAACAAATGAAAAAGGCAGGTTAAAAGAGTACATTATTAAATAGAACAATAGAAATAACTACACCGGAGAAGGGGATGTTTTGGTTGCACTAATGTCAGATTAAACAGAAAGAGAAATCTATAAATTAGGAGGTAAATTTGCAGAAACAACGACAGAAAAGTAAAAAAAAACATTTTCAAACTCTACCATTAACGATAGACGAATAAAGATTAATACTGCAAAATTGTATCAATAATAACTAAGATGATCAAAGTAATATAGCGTTCTCGAGTAAAATACAGTCTCGAAAACTATTGACAAATACAGTTATTCCCTGGACGAAGACAGTTTTTTCGTTTTGTTAGAATGTATGATGCCTGGCATTATTGTTTGCCGATTGAGCAGACCCTAAGAAAGATCTGTTGCTTTAGACACTGGGTGTGTAGACTTAAAACATTCGCAGATTACACTTTAACGCGAAAACATTTGCATTAATATTTTCTAAAATCATACAAGAATTAATAGAACTGCTGAGCCCAAAACATATCACATTAAAGAGAGTTGTGAATGCTTGAATTTAATTGAGAAAAAAACTAAATTATGACGTGCAAAACTATCAGAGACGGTTTGTGTTCAGTGCATTTAATTAAAAGCGAAACAGAAAAGTCGAATTCACTCGTGCTGCAAAATATATCAGAAATAAAAAAATAATCAATTATAAGACTGCGCCTTGCAATACAGTGAGAGGGTCCTCGTACGAAAACCTTTACAAAAATTTATGATGAAAAGTTTTTATATAGGCTATCCAAAAGTAATGGGATGCATTTAACTCCACAGAGATATAAAATTGTACCTGTCTTCATCTAAGTAAAAAGAACGCCGCGTAGTAAAATAATGTGAAAAGCAGTACATTCTATTAAAAAGTATTCTTATTATTGTGCAATAAAAGATACGCAACGTTTTTAAAATTTTGTGTTACGTAACACCTTAAATAAAATAGAGCGGACACAATAGATTAGCAAAAAATAAATAAATATATAAAAAAAACACTGCTTTATTGTAGACATCCCTAGAAGAATTTTACATATAGATTTTTATTTACTTAACTCACCATGGTTTTGTTCTGAGTCCCTTCCCTACTCTTCCCCGAATTTACCAAAATATTGAGATTGTCATGTAGCAGACATATTGTGCTATTACTGCATCATATCTACAATGAACTAGATTTCTTAGATAAAAATAATAAACGGTCAATTTTTCTTTGTAATTTATGGAAAAATAACTTTGATATAGAACAGAAATTGAGCTCTTTTGTTTCTATTAAAACAAAGAATTCACCTCGGAACAATATTCTAAAATTTTGAATATTATTTTTAAAATTGGGTATCGATGATTTTTTGAAAGTTGCGCAAAAAAGAGCATGCAAATATCTGAATTTATATGATTGAGAAAAATATGATTAGTTATTTCTATAATTTTATTTTCAGCGCGGAACAATGCATTTTTCCTCTTTCAAATGTTCGTCTTTACTTTTGTAAGCATGAAGTGTATAAAGTTGTACCGTCGAAGAATTTTTTTTTCAAATGAATTTCATAATCAGAGAGCTAAATGAAGGCAACATTTTAACTACACGCCGAATGTATAAATTATACCTCTTGTTGACCTTTAGCGTGGCCAATTTTTTTTCAATACTCTAACGGTCTCACAGCTAGAGATGAAAGAATTCACAGATGATGAGACTAAAAGTCATTCTAAGTAGCCGCATATTTGAGGATCGTAAAATAAATGAGTTTTCCCCGTTTCTTTATTTAAAGACATTTTATCGACTGGCGGGTGAGTTATTTATGACTTTTAGTCCCCCCAAGAAATTTGCAATCGACTGTGACGACCGGTTGTGGACAGTCTCAAAGGCTGGTGAATTGATATAAAAACACCTATATATATATATATCTATATATATATATATATATATATATATATATATATATATATATATATATATAGAGAGAGAGAGAGAGAGAGAGAGAGAAAAGGAGAAAATATGAGGAGTGCTTAACTTTTTCGGTGTCAGATAAACTCCCTTTTTATGAGCACTATCGAGAAATTGAATAAAATTAAGCATTTAAATGCAAGAATATTTAGAAAAATTAAAATTAACGAAAACAAAATTATGAATTCGCCACTGTGTTGGTTTCTATTTTAAAATATAATAAGATTAATACTGTGCCCTTTTTAATAAAAAATCTTGCGTTACACTTGCAACCCTAACTTTTACCTTTTAATGCATGTGGATGTGCGTATATCTGTATGTATTTATTCTAATGATCAATGAAAATTGCTTTATTATGATAAATATAATATCTGCAGTTTGCAAATATGAGAGAGCATTTTATATAAATAAATACGTATATATATAATATATATATATATATATGTATACACATGTATATAAATATATATGCATATAGATGCTTATATAAACACACACATATATATTTAAATTGAATATATAAAAACGTATATGAATATGAATTACAATAAACACACGCACTCACACGTACACACACACACATATATATATATATATATATATATATATATATATAATACACATATTTTAATAAAATATGCAATCATTAATAATAATTTAATCGAAATAAAAAATATGTTTAAGGCTATTTACATTGTAATTAGAATAATCTGACATTATATCGTAAAAGTTACACTCCGTATGATTGAAGTTTCAATGACCTATGCAGGCGATCTCAAAACAGAATTGCGAATTACTTGAGCTACAGACTGTTTCTGTCGTGGATTTAATAAAGCGATTCCATCCGAAACGCTGTGCAGGATCCGGAATGCAAGGGAAACATTTCCTAATCAAGCAAAATATATATGAACAAATTCAAACGTGAAATCGACAAAAACGGCGTACAAATAACTCTCACGATGTAAACAATAGATCAAAGAATGTAAATAATACAAGTGATTTCTTTTTATCTACACATTGAAAACCATCT
Organism: Euprymna scolopes; assembly: GCF_053919585.1. Taxonomy (NCBI): domain Eukaryota; kingdom Metazoa; phylum Mollusca; class Cephalopoda; order Sepiida; family Sepiolidae; genus Euprymna; species Euprymna scolopes. The sequence goes on along the minus strand of NC_136515.1, from coordinate 44,244,511 downwards.
TGAATTGTCAGTTGCTTATTTCTATATAACTCTTAAATGATAAGGATAAAAGCTGAAGAATATTAACATTTATTCACCAAATTTTATGACTTCATACAAAGAAGACAATGAATATATAATTCTGCTTAGATCTAACCTAACCGTTATTTCTCTTGTGATCAACATTGATAACATGATTAGATTCTAGAAAATTTCGAAATTTTCGAAAGAAAATTATCGACTTCAAAAATGTTTAATTCAAGAAAATTTACCCGACAAACCTAACGACTATGGATAAAATAAAATGGCAATCAAGCTCGTGTAATTTTAAATTCATTTTTATTCTTCTCCGAGGCATGGGAGGTATTGTTTTTGTTTTTTGTTTTTAGATCTGTTTGTTATTGTTTCCAAAAATTTAAGAATTCAATGGATGTCTACTTGACAGCAAGCTTCAAGTAACACATGAAACGTTTTTAATTAAACTAAATATAAACTATTTAAGCATTTAGCTAAACATTGGAGATCAGTTGATTAGTTTAAGAGTTACATAGAAATATGTAACCCATTTACTCATCGTTGAGCTCATATGAATATATGTTAAAAAACATTTTTAAAATAATGACAATGATTTGGTTTGGAAAGATACAATTAAAAATAAATTGTTTTTGTATTTTATTTTAAACAATTTAGATACGTATTTTATAGAGACGCAACTATTGCTATTCTTTCGCAGGTTTTGTTAATGATGGATCCGCGGCTCTGAGTCTGTAATATTTGTGAATGGTCAGACACGGGTTTGGGTAAGCGTTGGGCGACACACGTACCGGTAATAATGTCAGTCGTGATTATGTAGTTTTGCTCAATCACGCGTGAATGGCGGCGAGTGCTTCGTGGTGAAAGTGAAATTCACAGAGCGGAAAAATATTTAGGTTCCTTCTTTGAAGAAGAAACAGCAGAGAATATTTTTGTTTTCTTCTTTGTCAGACGTACATGTTTAGCAGTTTAGCACTAGAGAAATGTTCTCTTAACGGTATGTTCTGATCTATTTTTCAGGCATGTATTTTTGTATCTGTACACACACACACACGGATACACACGTGCATAAATATAAAGATACAATATAGAAAATGTGCTATTTGACGTGTCCTCACGGTGAGAAATAGTGAGTAATTTAGTGTATTTAATTGCCATATATTTTTTTATAAACGTACAACGTAGCTCTACTCACATAGGAAATTATTGTAATAAATACATTAAATAAGTAAATATAATCTAGCTATGTATATGTGTGTATCTCTCTCACTCTCTCTCTCTCTCTATATATATATACATATATATGAGTGTGTATATATGTGTGTATATATCTATCTATATATATGTGTATATATATGTGTATATATATGTGTATATATATATATATATATATATATATATATATATATATATATATATATATATATATATATATATATATATAAATGGGAATGTCGACCCTTCTCAAATTTTATATTCAACGGATTTTTGATCTACATACAAGACATTTAATACATATGAATTTAGAGATGTGGAAAAGCGTTTAATCGGTTTCATCGGTACATGGGATTCATGGGATTATTATGTTTTTCAACTGTTTCACGATTGCTCCTGAGCAGTCATGAAACATGATAGCTTCCTCATGGTTAAAATAAATAGATTAAAAAAGAACCTTTCAACGCTCATAGCAAGCTGGTCTAATTGATATCGTGCTTGATCACAGTTTTAGGTTTTGTTTTTTTCATAGCTCAAATATATTTTGCTTAAAAGAAATGAACTGGTAAGTGCTCGTCTGAGCTCACATCCCCCGTCCCCCCTCGCCAATCTTTCACGAGAAACATCCGTCTGGCTTAAACTACTGTCAATAATTTTCCCCACTCTTTAGCTGTGCCTAAATCCAAGCGTAGATTCCATGAGCAAAGCTTCTTTCTTAGAACTGCACGCCAGTGGAACTCTCTGTCGCTTGCCTGTTTCCCACCTGACTACAACTTGGACGTCTTCAAGTCCAACATAAATAAACTCCTGACAAACCACCCCCTTAAGTAAGACACTCTATCAAAACCCCAAATACTAAGATTACTACAATAATATCTCATTGATTACGTACACGCAATAAGCCTTATCCCTGAGTGGCCTTCGGCCTTGATAAGTGGTGACCCCGATGTAAAAAAAAAACTGTTTAGAAAAGCCCATAATACACATATGCACATGTCTCGGATTAAGTCCGTTTTGTACGTAATATTTATAAAGTGATTAAACATTGCATATAATACTTATAATAAATAGGAATATGTGCATTAATTAAAATATAATATGTATATGTAATTTACGACCTCGTGATGATGGACGGCCTTCTAGTAATTTATCTTTTAATGAAATTTTATGGGAATAAATGTAATAATCAATACAAACACATACATACACATCTAAAACATTTCTGCAGGCAATGTAGGTAAGGTTTTCCACATTGTTGATACTATATGAAGGGTTTTTGAAAAAGAGCATTAAACGTGTTAAAAAAAGAAAGGTTCACGATTCGATTAATGCGGAAACTGAACTTTATTAGATATTAAATATAACTATTATCTATGTAAAATTACGTAAATTGTAAGCAATATACAATCTGCTACTGATAAAACTGAATTATGAATTTAGAAAACAAACAAATAAAGGAACATATTAAACACAAACGATGATTAATTTGAAGAGTAAAAATAAATTAAAAAATAATTTCATTAAACAGTAAAATGTTGTAACACAAAAGCAAACGAACATGTAAAACATTTAAATTTATTTTAAAATTCACAGCAAAATAGCTTTACCGATAAATATGCGCCCCATATTTTTATTTTCAAAACATGATGTCTCTTACGAAAAAAATCATGTGAGTTTAAAATATGTGGGCATATCCAATGAATGGTTGTATGTCTTATTAAAAAATTCTACATAATATTTGCCGTATTATTAATAAATAGTACTGTTTCTTTAATCATATAAACAGTGATATCAAAGGTTATGAAAGTACTTGCATACATTTCTAACTAAACAGGCGTTTACTTGATAAAAAATAATGTAATTTATTGTGCTATATTTAGTTGAAATGAAAATTATCATTTCTAATGGCAGATATCCAAATAGAGACTTGTTCCTTCTATTTAGGAAAAAAGAAAATATGTGTACTTTGGGGACTTTGAGGTAATTCCTCCAACAATTTGGTACATCACACAAAAAATTGAAATACTATTTGCCAAGCTGAAACACTGTAGATAGCTTCTCTTGATAGGCACACTTGCATACATGTCACTCTGGTATTGATGTCAGGCTGTTAGGTTCACTGGCCTCCTTCTATATCTCAGTAGCCGTGTTCGAACTGAGATCTCATGCTGCTCCTCGATCTTAATGCGTCTACACCTGCGAGATCTTACAGCACTCGCTAAATGTAAGGGTAATCTAGATGGCATGAAGGAAAACATATTTCCAACGGGTCAGTGGCTCTAATTAGTTGTACACAATGGACACTGCCTTAAAGTAGGTGCCATAAAAGACATCTCATTACAAGACATTTGTCAATGTAGAAACCCAAATATTCTCATCAACAGACAGTACTGTTTCGTTGTTTTCAACCCATCATATATATATATATATATATATATATATATATATATATATATATATATATATATATATATATATATATATACTTATGTTTTTTATTTTAATAATTAAATACCTACAGACACTAGTGTTTCATTCTTTTGGAAATCTTTAGTGCAGGGTGTCACGATTAACAGCAGTCGACAGATTCGAACTCGCCAATACGAGACATATCTTGTTCGATTAGCAAAGACCGTATCCAATCAGCTACGATAAACCGCGTGAAATAACGTTGAATTATACATTTTAATTTTAAATGTTCTTTACGTCACTCAGACAGTGATCTAACCGTTATACGATTGTCTATGCATAAGCGCTAAATTGACCGACTTAATTCAATTGACACTGCTCAACGATAAGGGAGGAGTTTCGTAAGTATATATATATATATATACATATATATATATATGTGTGTGTGTGTGTGTGCGTTTATGTGCATGTGTCTTTGTGTTTGTGTGCGTGTATTTGTGTGTGAATGTAATACTTGTAATCACTAGTTCTGGGCCGACCATAGCGAAAAGATAACATACGTTTTATATTTAATTTTTCCGTTACATTAACTGCTATGATTCGGTTTCTCTCGCATCCCTTATGATATTGTTTACAAAAGTTAGTTATTCTGTTGGTTAAAGTTTTGTAATTCATAATAATATAAGCAACAGGTTAGTGTTTTACTGAGCATACCTATTAGTGACGCTTATCTATTTAAACATGTATTAAATATAAATTAAACTTTAATTTAATCTAATGTTATTGTTTATTGTTTATTGAATTTTGTATCTAATTATATTAAAAATAATTTTGATACGACTGCGAATTTACACCGAATAATTGGATAATATTGCCTGTCATGTTTCTCAGCATTTATATTCTAAAATACATGATTAGTTTTCTTTCTATTCGTAGATTATCATGTATGTACAAGTTAGCGTGCCACCATAGACACGTAAACACATACGCAAACTCAAACACACAGACATACAAACACCTCCCCCCAGACACACACACACACACACACACACACACATATATATATATATATATATATATATATATATGCACACCCATATATAAATGTGGTGAGAACAGTAGTCTAAAGAGCATTATGTATTTTAATGTGATAATGAAATAACTAATTTAATTAAAACACAAGAAATAACAGATATATAATAAGCTTGATAGGCAAATATCCTAGAGCAACTTTAATATTAAGTAATGTGATTGATAATTTAAAATAAAATATATATAGTAATGTAATTAATAATTTAAAATTCAAATTAGAATTAAAAATTACAAATCTGTTTCATAAGAAGGAACAGCAACCGAGTTGACTTTGTTGTTGTTCCTTCTCGTGAAACAGATTTTTAATTTTTAATTCTAATTTGAATTTTTAATTATGAATCACATTATTATATATATATATTTTATTTTAAATTATCAATCACATTACTATATATATATATATATATATATATATATATATATATATATATATATATATATATATATATATATTTATTGCATGGCCGGTTTTTTATCTGCATTTTCTGTTTTATTCTTTAAACTTTCCTATCAATCTACTCACATTATTATGAACCATCTTCTTCCAATTACAAGATGTCTTTGGATTGTACTTGTACAAATGGAAATTCTTTTAACTTTCTTGAAGTTTTACATTTGAATTTTACCGTCACTGGATTTTTTATCTTCCACCAGACTATCTATTCATGTGTAATCACCTTTTTCTTTACAATATTCCCTCTGCTTAACTTATTTTGTTTTCAAGTAAGATCTTTGACTTACTTGTTGTTTCATCAAATACTTCTGCATGCAAAATCCGATCCCGGATTTTGCTAATTCCTACCCTCTGATGAGACGGAGAGTATTTCTTCGAAACTCCGCGGATTAAGGACTATCCACTTATCTAGTGTTTTCTTTCCAGATTAAATATGTTTTTAATTCCTTTCAAAGTGGTTTTAACATATTTTATTTACTGTTTGCTCATATATATATATATATATATATATATATATATATATATATATATATATATAGTCACATACACACATACACACATACACAAACACACACACATATATATATATATATATATATATATATATATATATATATATATATACTAGCAGACTGCCCCGCGTTGCCTAGGGAGTCTACTTTCATTTTGGCCCACGTACATGGGGTAATCTGCTATTATATCATATATACGCTAAAACATAATTGTGATCAAACAAACAAAGAAACAAACAGCCAGGAATATGGATATATTATAATACTAGCAGACTTTCGGCGTTGCCCAAAATCTTTTTTTCCCTGAAGCATGACGTCATACCTGACATCATACTTGATGTCATCTGCTATTACACCATACATAACATATTCGACAATATATATATATATATATATATATATATATATATATATATATATATATATACATGTGTGTGTGTGTGTGCAAGCATGCGTGCCCGGCCTTGCCCGGGTGTGTCCAGGTGTGTGCTGAGCAAACAAAAACAAAAAAAGGTCATTTTTTATGTTTGACCCCTATTATGACCACTTTAAATTTATTATTTTGGGCTCCAATCAAGTTATTAGGTTAGATCCCTGTCCAAAAAATATATATCTAAAATTTCAAGTATGTAGACTTAAAATCGGTACTTAGACTCACCACCTCCATAATTGTCGGGGGAGTTTGCTAGAGTTATCAAATATCAAATCGTGAACTTTGACACCTTTACAGCAATATTTCTAACTTAAAACCGACCCCAAATGTTTTCCCAAATCTCAGTACCCTGTATATCAAATTTCGCGTCTGTAGATTACAAATTGATAGATTCTTTGCGTAAGGAAACGTACACACACACACACACACACAACTACACTCATGTTCACTTATATATATATATATATATATATATATATATATATATATATATATATATATATGCATGCATGAGGAACGTGTAATATGTTACGCCATTAACCCACTTCCCGTTGTTTGATCTAGCTGAAATTATGCATGTGCAATGACTTATATCTCTACGGGTGATGTGGTAAATTATAGAGCTGAACTGATTGTGGTTTCTGTTTTACGGGTGTTTGAACTGAGTCAGATATGAAATGGATCCGTTGAATATCGAGCAGTGATCCGGTTTCTGTTTTTGAAAGGTCGCACACCACATGAGTCTGTTGATGAATGAAAGAAACTTATGGTGATAATGCCCCATCACATGACCTTATAAAACGCTGGCATCGTGAATTCAAACATGACCGGAAGTCTGTGGAAACATGGCCGGACGACCTGGTCGCCCCTCTCTGCCATGTATGAGGCATCTGTCCATCAAGTTGAGGCTGCCATTTTGGTAGATCTGCGCATTACTATTTGCCAAATAGTCCATGGTGTCAAGATTAGTACAGGGTATGTGGAAACTATCATTCATGCCCATTTGCATATGCATAAGGTATCTGCCAGATGGATTCTCAGGTTGCTCACACCATTCCAGAAGCGAGAACGCGTCGAGTGCTCGAGAATGAATTTCGAGATTTCCCAATAACATGAGTCAAGGTTTTTCACAAGGCTGATTACACAGGATTAATCCTGGGTTAATCACTATTATCCAGAAACCAATCCTCAGTTAATGCAGTTGAAGCACTTGGACTAACCCCCTCAAAAGAAGGCAAGGATGCGGCATTCCGCTGGCAAGGTCATGGTCCCAATCGTCTGGGACCAGGATAGAATATGTACCACATTTACAGGAGCCTATTATGCTTCATTTTTGAGAAAATTAAGGGAATCTATCAAAATCAAGAGGCGGGGCAAGACTAGCAAAGGTACTTTCCTCCTGCAGGACAAGGCTCCGGCCCACAACTCGGATGTCAGCACGGCTTGTTGTTATGAAAATCTTCCCCATCGTCCCTACTCTCCTAACTTTTCGCCTTCTGACTTTCACCTCTTCCCAACCATGAAGTAGTTTTTTAAAAGAAAGCGTTTCCCAGATGATGCAGCCTTGATTTCTGAAGTCTCGTCCTGATTGGAGGACCAATTGGGGTGTTCTACAAAAACGGTCCCCCAGAGCTGAATAAAACGATGGAACACATGCACAACTCTGCGCGATTCCTATGCAGACAAAGACTAATAACTGTGCCAAGTTTCTTTGCTCTACTTCTATGGAAAGTTGGTGAGCGGCATTACTCTTTGCACGCCCCTCGTATATATAATATATAGCTGAACCTCTGTGTGCGTGTCTGGTCACTAATAGGGTCCTTTATGGTTGGCTATTATAGAAAACTGATCCCATATAATGATAGAAGATGTATCGAGACACAGGAATGGGTATGTTTGATCTGGCATAATGATGATAAATTCAAATTCTGGCGTCTGCGTACGCGGCTAGTCTACAAAGTATGGAAATAAAAAAGATTAAAATTAAAAAAAAAAACACGTTTACAAGTGTTTTTGATATAGATAGCCATATTAATACTTTGATAAGAATGGTTTAACTTAAATAGAGATTGTATAATAAAATTGTGGGGTCTGCGTTCGCGCCTGGCCTCCATAGAATGGAAATAGGCAAACACTTTAATAAAGACTTTTCGTATCTATATGTATAAGTATACTTTGATAATTATGTTTCAGTTTGAAGAAATAGGGTGTAATAAAATTATGGGGTGTTCGTTCGCGCCTGACCTTCATGGAATAGAAATATGTTACAACGTTTAACACGGTTTTTATTCTAGATCCAAATAATATTGTGATAAGCGTTTCAGCGTGAACAGGTATGGTATAATAAATTATTGGGGGTTTTGTATTTTATTTTTACTTTCACCATATTTTGCTTTCGTTTTGATACCCCAAAATGCGAAGCTATCTCTTTACAACACTTTCTTTTCATAAACTATCATATTTTCATGAGTCAGAGCCCATTTTATGTAGGCTGTTTTTGAACCCAGTCAACGACCGATACTTTTGCAAGTATATATATAAGCATGAAACGAAATGTTCTAAAAACCATTACACAGTACAAGCCCGGAATACGATGGTCCTACGATATGATTTTTTTCAGTGAAAAATGTGGAATACGTGAGGTGTTATACCCGATTTACGGCGCGGTGTTTTATGTATAATATTATTTGATTATATGTGTATAAACTACTGCACAGTATATATATATATATATATATATATATATATATATATATATATATATATATATATGTATATATATACACACACACATATATATACATATATATATATACACACATATATATACATATATATATATATATATATATTATCAATTTGAACATTAATCACAGGATAAAATTGTTACATGCATGCACGTGTATATGTATTTAAACATTAATTATTTTATTAAATGTGAATAATTACTAGCATTTACGTTCTCTTATTTTTTTGTTTTCTCCCAGGAGCATATAACATATTTAGCTATTAATATCCAAACTTTATTCTAAGATACATATTTTGAAACTTCCGGTTTTGATTTTAATAATTGTACTTTTACAGATATTACTTTTTTTAATAATCTTATCTTTATTATGCTCCAAATGTGTTTGTGACGTTTCAGATCTGACCATTGAATTATCCCCGTAGGATTTTTAATACCATATTGATTCAGTCACACCATTGTTTTGCCAGTGTGACAAAGTACGTCATAAAAAAATGTCAGTATTTTTTGATATCACTATATTATCATTTTTGTAATAGCACTTTTCAAGTGGAATAATAATCAAACAGTTGCAAATTGTCTGCCATAATATTAATGATTTTTACTAGTACGCTAAATTGTAACAATTGAATGACTTTTTAACTTGCATCATTCATATAGTGAACACTTTCAGTAAAATGTTCGGCTATAATTTTTTCTGGAAATCGGATTGTTTTTCTCTTATAGTCAATCCTTTTTTTTTCATTTTATACGTTTATTCATGCCATGTTATAAACGATTATTTTATAGATTTCTTGTAGATAATCTATTAAATGTATGTGCTCTTATCGTTTGAAACTCATCTCATGTCTTCTAATCGATAGATGGGAAAACAGTTTTTATTCAATTATCCCTGTTCTGCTTGCTTCTTTTTTTAGATTATTAATTATACTTCGACTAATACTACTGCTATTATTATTATTATTATTATTATTATTATTATTATTATTATTGTTATTTTATTAATATTTTTCTTAGTATCATTATTATTATATTAGTCAAATCTTGTTGAATTATCATTTTTAATACACTAAGTATATTTTTAATAATAACGTAATGCAATTCTTACTTGTAGTGACTGTATCAGCAGTAGCACACTTATGGATTTTACTAGTATTATATGATTAATTATTTGAAAAATATATATAATGATAATAAAATAATAATAATAAATAATTAGTTGTAGTAGGAATAACAGCAGTAGTAGCATGTACTTGTATTATTACTGTTATTACAAATGTTACTATTGTATTTGTCTTAATACTAATTATCTATTTTTAATTATTGTTATGATTTTTTATTATTCTAAATTGGTTACAAATTGTTTATAATTATATTATTGTTGTTATTATTATTATTATTATTATTATTATTATTATTATTATTATTATTATTATTATTAATAATCAAAAGAGAAGATAATACAACATTCTTACTATCATTATTATTACCTCCTAATATTTGATTGATAATGAGAACATTTTTATTATTAATAGTAAAATATATTTTGCTGTATTAATATTATTATTGCAAATATAAATGTTGCTTTTTCTTTATAATAATAATACAATAATATAAATACTAATTTAGATGATATATTATTATTATTTATTATTATTATTATTATTATTTTTATTATTATTATTATTATTATTATTATTATTATTATTATTATTATTATTATTATCGGTACTGTTATTATTATTATTTATATTTTTATTAGTATTGTTACTATTATTATTATCATTATTATTATTATTATTATTATTATTATTATTTGCTGAAATTTTGATGAAAATAATAATCAGTGATAGATCACTCGCAATTAAAATAAAATATTACCTGACGAGCACTCTTAACCCTTATCCTCGAGTGCCCTCTTGGTCTTGATAAGTGGTGATCCCAATGTAAAAAAGAACGCTTCTCGGATTTCCAGCATTGTCTAAGTTATTTCAACACTATTGAAAACCATTTCGCAACATGCATATATCATAGAAAATCTCGCTGATAAAAAGTGTACTTATTCTAATACTCTTTAATGCCATTTACACGATATGACAAAGTTCTGATTTATATAGCGGTAATTCTTTATTCCACCAGTGTGTAATCTGTTTTTTTTTCAGCTGATCGAAATTACAGTGATTAATCTGCTGATAAGTTCCATATATTTGCTTGGTTTCCATTTTTGTTTGTTAAATATTCACTCTCCTGTGATTGACCGGGAAACTTACGAGTGCATGTTTTATTCTTTCCTGTTGATTACTAAAACCTTTGTTGTTGATTTTTTTTCCTTGAGTATTTCCGTTTGTATTTTAATATCCCTGTTTTCATTACTTCTGGAACTGATTTTTACTTCACACTTATAATTAAATAATCACATCAAACCTATTTTATAGAGTGCTAGCAAAAACGATCAGGCCATTTTAAAGCTTCAGACGTTTCTCATTCCTGCCACATTTATCTACATATTTAAGGGTAAAATATGATCGTAACTGACTGTTTCTCCATAGAACCCTTGACTATAAAAACTATGCCCGAAACCAATATAGAAAATTGATGAAAAGGGCACTATTCTTATTATTATTATATCCTCGTTAGCGCATAAGATCGTTTATTAATCATTTTCGAATGAAACGAAATTGTTATAGCTGGTGCTCGATTTTGCTCTTTTATAAGGTGTCTCCTGTAAGTCATTCGTAACAAAACCAAGTCTAGCAAATTTTCTTTGTCCAGTCTGAGTAGTTAATACTAAACGCGACTCCCATGAGAAACTTTTATTTGGAAGTACAAACCATGTACGGAAAACAATTCAACGTGGCTACTTCCAAAAGTAATTGAACATGATTATTGTCATATATAATGCAAATCATTATCTGTTGAGCTAACCTGGTAAACAGTCAAATTTTGCTCAGTCATAACAATACATACTAAGCCACAAACTGCTATCTAACGTTTCCCATAAAAAACTGATATCTGGATGGCGTTGGAACCTGTATAAGTTTCTATTTACTTTGATTTTTCACCGTCGAGAAAGAAAACATGTCTCAGTCGAGAATGATTCATTCTCTTCTGACAAAGAACAAGAAAGTGAACTGTAGCATCTGAAGAACAGATAATACACTTTGATCTTCGTCTGAGGGCCAAGAAATGTTCTTTTTCTTGTTTACTTGCCCCCCTAAGAGGGTAGAGTTAGACAAAGGCCGGTTTTTAATGTGGGCGGAACCAGCTCACCAAAAGAAGGCATAATGGTTTGTAACAAAAACAAAAAAAAATGTACCTATCAAGGATTGGTTCTCCATTAACAGAGACCAACACAAAAAGTGCTGCATAAGAACATATACTACACTTTGAGTTACATATTTTTATTCATTCTGAAAGTTTACAAAATAAGCAGAAATGCACAAAATTTGGCACAACACCAACCAAATAATGGGCAGCGTGTGTTAATCGTCATCCTTGTCACTGTACCTTTGCCAATCTATGATAGGTCCTAGCTAAAGTGCTATTTCACCACAATACCTCAAGTGCACCGGGTATCGTCCTCCTTAAGATTCACTAAATCATATGGTCTATTTTTTAATCAATAAAATCAATTTGTACACATACATTTTTATAAAAAAAGTTGTTTGTTTAATTTTACTTCCTTAGCTTGGGATGATGGAGAAAAGTGTAATTATTATAAATAAAATGTTAGTAAACACTCGCAACCCTCTCTAGGTGATAAACGCCCACTGTTTTTCGGCTTATTGTTGGCGAAAAACAAGCAATTTGATCTCTATATGGTGTTGAAATTCTAGGCAGATGCACAGAAATATCTCCAAATTTGCTTTTGGGGTAGGCGAAGACGGACAGGAAATGATAGGGGGTATCTTGGAGGTTTCCTATCGGGCATCAAATGTGCCATTATCTCGGCTTGCAAAGAACCTTGCCTAAACACTTGCTGATGGGCTCTGGTGTCCGGCCGGACCTTAAACCGTGCACGCCATATTTAGGCGGGGAGCACGACTCCAACTTGATACCTCTATCCACAGACACTCTATTTATTTGCAGTCAAAGGCCTCTGAGTATAATATTTTCCTATCACATATCTTTACTTTCAGCTGGTGCTTGAAGAAGTGGGTCATGTCCTGATCAGCCAAAGATTCGATTCCGCGCTGCGTTTGCACTCTTGAACTTTATATCACCATTCTGGCCAAAATCAGGATCGCAAGGAACACTAATCGTGTTCCCCTGTCCCACCGCGGCTCTGCGCTGTGAATGACTAAGAACATGTCCTACGGAAGACGTCGGTGAGGATCGATGGCAGCTGTCACCTCGTTGACATACGCCCAGAGAACTCATGTTTCAGCATTTCCTCAACTGGAGTCTTGCAACGGGGACACATTGACGACCTAATTAGGAGGACGCCCCACATCGGCAAAAAGGTAACCGGGGTGTTAAGCTTCTGTTATATCTCCACCATCTCTTCTTTAAACATTTCAGCGGGGCAATTTGCTTAAAAGTCTCACGTTAAGAACAACACACCATTGTCAGAAATACCATTTCATGAACCCTGTACTCGTTGGAGCACATTATTTCCCTCGTCCTTTCTTTCATTTCTACTGCCTCTATTTGGTCAGATAGATTCGTTATCTATATAAGATCTAGGTCCGTCCAAGGGTGGAATACTGTTGCCACATCTTGGCAGGAGCTGCTAGAAAGGAAATGTGCTGCGTTGATAGAGTTCAAAATAGACTTCGTAGCCTCGTAGGATATGTTCTTTTCTCTTCCCTACAACCTCTATCTCACAGAAGAGATGTTGCGAGTTTGTCTCTGATGTATCGTTATTTTCATGAAAAGTGTTCGACTGAGCTTCAGTCTATGGTCCACCCTCGCCAACCTTTGACAAGAAACATTCGTTAAGCTGAAAACACTATCAATAATCCCCCCACTCTTTATCTGTGCCTAAACCTAAACGTAGATTCAATGAACAAAGCTTCTTTCTTAGAACTGCAAGCCTGTGGAATTGTCTTCCGTTTTCCTGCTTTCCGTCTGACTACAATATGGTTATGTTCAAGACTAACGTAAATAAGTTCTTGATGAGCCGTTCCATATAAGTTAACAAATTTACCGAATATCAATTACTAATGATTACTATATTATCCAATTTCTACTGTACACTCTTTAACCCTTATACTCGGGTGACCTCTTTGCCTTAATAATGTGGTGATGCCTGTGTAAAAAAAAGAAGACAGTCCTGTTATCCCTCGGGCTTAGTTTCCACTTTCATCTTGGCCCGAAGGGCAAGATGTCTCCTATTTCGATGTTAAGAGTTTTGAGCCTTTATAAGTTACAGTTCATTCCAACATAATCATGCACGAAGAAGTGTCATATTAATCATTTTGTAAACCGTCCATGCGTTTTCTAAATATCGCAACAGCTCTTGATGTTTGATTCTCTGCTTGACACAACCTGGTCAATTATTTTTGCGTGCAGGGGAAACAGGTTCAAGACGACCCAATATTAAGTGTCCCAGATTTATAATAGCAGTGATAGAGAGAAATATATATATATATATATATATATATATATATATATATATATATATATATATATATATTCAGTAATGTGATGAATAATTTAAAATTCAAATTAGAATTAAATTAAAAATCCGTTTCACAAGAACGAACAACAAAAAAATCAATAATTTGTACGATCCTTTCGGAAAACAATGTTTTTATTGTGGTAGACATTAAGCCACGGACAATAGTTTTTACGAATAGTATTTTAATAAACAAAGTTTCCTCATCAGCAAAGTATTGGGAATGTTTTTTAATATATGTAAAATACACCATAAACAAAGCTAGCATTAAAAGTATAGGCAGATGTATCTGTTAATTCTTCGCCTTTTGAAATCAGCAACTAAGGTCAAAGTATTCATATGGATGTTTATTGTAGCTTTCCAACTTAAGAAATTACAACGAGCACTTTTTCTTTCCCTGTATTTTAATTAAATTAGTAATTTTACTATTACATTAAAACACACTCTGCTCTTTAGACTATTTTTCTAATATATATATATATATATATATATATATATATAGAGAGAGAGAGAGAGAGAGCAATTTTTGGACAGTATAGCTGAGAGATAGATGTGAAGAGAAGTGTAATGACAGTTTTTTTAAACAAGAGGGAGATGCATTATAGAAGAGGGAGAGAGAGTCATCATTTGGAAAGGGACTTTCAATACAAATTTATTTATACAAGGCGATAAAGCTAAACCATTTTACCTTGTGGTTGAGAGTTCAAAGGAAAGCAGATGTCTTACATAATAAATACAAAATGTTTATTCATGCAGCGCGTGATTGAAATTCAACGCGTTCTAAGTTGATACATCATTGTTTTTTGCTGACACCTCTGCTTTTTAAGGAATTTCCGCCATATTTGTCAGTTTTCTCGGACTACCTGCTTTACTATCCTGGGTTCAACCATACTCTCTGACTGATTTTCTTTTTTCTAGTATAACAGACGCGTATATAATAATTCATTACTTCCTTGTGACGTCAGCACGCGGAGTAAACATGTGAATCCAATGCACATGCACGTGCAAATGCACATGCACGTGCACATCCACATCCACATGCATATACATAAGCTCACAATAAGTGTCTTGGCAACACAATTTCCAGACGTTCTCTGTGGACATTCTTTTATCTTATTGTTCTATTATTACGGCTCCGATCCAAATTAAACTAACATAACATTCTGTTTATCACATGCTTTGTTGTATAAGATATTTCTAGTTTTCATTCTTAACTACAGTGGATAATTTACTGCATCCCTGGAATCGTATCTAACTAACAAAATATATACATTTTAATTTTTAATAATTCCCCCTGGGCTGCCCCCTTCAATACACAACATTATCTAGTATTTTAGTAAGAATACCATTCTATAGTCTACTAGTACTATCTATTATATTTTATTTGAATCACATGTTTTTATATGTTTCTGGATTTTTCTATCTTATTTGGACCTGAAATTTGTGAACCAAGTAAGGCGTGTGGACACAACATGCAGGTAGTCTTTTCTAAAATAATTTTTTCTATGAGTTCTTTAATTCTTAGTATTTTTCTTTCCGTTTTCTATAATTTTTTAAACATTTTTTTTGAATTGCATGGCATTCTTTAGAATACATCGATTATCCAAAATAGTTTTCTCATTCGCTGGTTTTCTATACTAGTAATGATAATATTGTTTGCTATAATTTCTTTGGATTTCTTTGGTATTTAGCTACATTATTCCTCTATTTATCTTCCTAAATATTTCTTTTGATAACGTATATCTGCTAATCTGGGTCAAATTTTTCTTTAACCTATTCCTTTTCTCCTTCTATTATATGTGCTACACATAATGTATTTTTACTAGTAGTATCACAGTAATCATATCAGTTTATGCACACTCACATTCTCAGTGTCGTCACCTGGTATTCGCTTCTACATTTTTTTCTAAATAATTTATATATGTTATTGAATGTTCTTTATCCCAACTTATCGTCCTTTCTCTCTTACTATCCTTTCTTTCTTTCACTCTGTTTCGAACACCCAGACTTATCTTTTATCAACATTCGCTTCCCCTATCTGCCATTAAGTTTTCGTGTGTTCATAACTGATTCGCTCTCAGATTACACAGTTCAAAGAAAACTGTGTCTAATCAGTAGGAGATACGGGGTCCATTTTTAATTGGTAGAGAGAAAATGATAGATGTATAGAGAGATAGAGAGAGATAGAAAGGATAAGAGAAGTTATTAGGGGGATTATCAGCGAACCCAGATAACAGGAGATCCTTCAGTAAGAGTCATTTGATTGAATAAATGCGCAACTGTAAAGAACGCCAAAATTACAAATAAACAATTTGAATCATCTAATTAAAAAAAAATATATATAAATAAAAAAACGATCAATTCTTAACGAATAAAAACGATTATTTCGTTTAGTATTAGCCGTGTTAATGTCTAATGAGAATGGCATTTCTCTCTCACGTTTGGCAAAACGCTCAAATCCGCAAAAAAAAATTACGACCGACGGAATTTCATAAGTCGTGTTTCGCGAATCAAGGCTTAAATGACATTTCCATTTAAACATTTTTACATTTACTCCTAAGTAATGCGTGACTTATGTGCAATCAATCTTACTCTCCATCTCTTACATCACTTCCGTAATCATGTGACTTTCCTAAAAATTAACACTATTTTTACACGGACATAAACATATTACTTTTGTGTTGCTCAGAGAAAGTTAAGCGAATAAAGGCTAAAGTATAGCGATGCGTATTTAACTTTAATGTTTTTTCATCTCTCAACAACTTTTCTAACACCTTTACGCGTGATGTGACGTAAACAGTGTATTTCGTTTATTTTGCTATCTTCTATAACTGTAATGAACTAATTTTGCTTGTAAAAAACATTTTGAAGTTCAGACAGAATTCGACTTTTAGTTTAAACTATCTATCTTCTATCTGTACTCAGGTGAATTCGTTTTTCTTTCGTGTGTATTGATATTCATATTAAAATCCTCTTTTCTATTTATTTAAAAAGAAAATACAATTTACTCATATGTGGGTTGTGGAAATGCATTCACTAGCAAAAGATCTAGCTAATTTGGAAATTCTTTTTAAACATTCATTTTAATTGATTCCCTATAAGTTTTTTTTTCAGTGTTCCTATGGGATGATCATCTAGAGATAACTATTACGTGTAATTTTATTCATGCAGATATTCTACATGATTTATACTTGCATAATATTTGCGCAAAATCTTTACATTAAACAAAAAATTGTTTCCATATATATTTATGCATACGTATATATTTTTGTTTAATCTATTAGTCTATCTATCTATCTATATTTCTATAAAAGTGAACGTATCTGTGTATCTGTGTATCTGTGTGTCTGTGTACATCTCCCTACGCAATAACTCTGTCAATTTTAAGTCTACAGACTCAAAATTTAAGGTACAGGTTACTGAGATTTGGGAAAATCGATGTCATCGATGTTTGGCCAGAAATTTAGAGATTATGGGGTGAAAGTTCAACGATTTGACCTTTCAGAACTCTACCAAACTCCTCAGACAATTTTGGGTATACGCACTTGAAATTTTATATATAGGTTCCTTGGACATGGATCTAACTTAATAACCTGATTAAACAAAAAACAATAAATTTTAAGGGGTCATAATAGGGGTCAAAGTTAAACAAAATTGACCTTTGCGGTCTCTTCCAAATTACTCAGACAATTTCTGGTCTAAATATTTGAAATTTTACATAAAGGGTATTCAGAGATAGGGAAAGCCTTTTCATCATATTGGGTCCAAGATTTTTAGTTACCAATATATAAATGTATGTATGTATGTCTGTTTGCATGACTGCCTTAAACTTTTAATAGACGCGACAGATTTTACCAAGATCAGTATCGTTTTAAAGATCGACAAATATCGAACAATTGGCTAAAAAGTTAATATCTTCCCCTTCAACTAGGCACTTTTCTGCAGGGGGTCACTTTTTTCGCCGATATTTTGGAAAGTAATCCTCTCCTTTAGATTGTCTAGCCTTAATTTTAAAAAAAATGTCGCTTCCGGTTTTGCGTTAAGTTTTTGCGGTACGGGTTGGAGCCGGCCTTCCTACTACCACTTTTTTTTGCTCAACATACACATCTAAACACCGTCGGACGCCCATGCTAGTATATATATTAAAAGTGAACGTGCCTGTGTATCTGTGTGTCTGTGTGTCTGTGTGTTACGCAATAACTCAACAGACTCCAACTTTGATATACAGGGTACGGAGATTTGGGAAAATCGATGTGATTGGTTTTCGGCTAGAAATTTGGCGATTAATGGATCAAAGTTCAACGATTAGACGTTTGAGAACTCTACCAAACCCCTCGAACAATTTTGGGTCTAAACACTTGAAATTTTAGATATAGGTTCTTGGACAGGGATCTAACTTAATAACTTGATTTGAGCCCAAAACAATAAATGTTAAGGGGTAATAAATGGGTCAAAGTTTTCAAAATTGGCCGCTTTTTTTTTTTGCTCAACATACACCTCCAAATACCCGGGAAACGCCGGGAACCCATGCTAGTATATTTATAAAATTGAGCGATTATTACCAGCGAAACCCAATACTTGGTGTTTGGATATTTCGGACTACTGTCATTATCTTCAGTTTTACTTGCATAATGTTTAAATCGCCAGGTTTAATCATCTGTGCGTCCGCCACTAAAACACAATTGCAAATTACGTTGGTAAAAATATTTCTGCACAACTAACATTATGACATTTGCAATATATCACTATTTATTACGTACTACTGAAGATTTTTCACACATATGATGAGTGCTGTCTCCAATTCAATAAAATTCCACATGGCTTCATAATTGTGTTCGAAGAATAATAGACTAAATAACATCGAGTACCGAACTCTGATCCTTATTATTTTTAATCATTCGTCAGAGTACAGGGCTAAATTATAAAACATCTCAGATTGTATTTATTATGGCGTCTTATACTGTTGCAAACTGATTACATTTATACGAAATTATAATTTAATAACCCTTCGGACGTGTTTAAGTTAAGGGATTGCTTTTTATATATTTATTAGTTATACAGAATGTAAGGAAATGTTGTATTCGGTACGTATGTTGTTCTGTAAACTGTCATTAATTTGTGAATACTTTATTTTGATCCATTGTACACGCTAGAGGCATGTAGAAGGGGGTTGGTGTTTTTTTTAAAGTGTCCATTTTTACAGGAACGTATCATAGGCCTGTGCATTACAGAGACAACGTTTTATTTTTACTTGAGCGTCTGCCCTTAAAAATTTTTCTTCGCTGATGCACGACTTGGTTTTTAGATATTTCTACGTTTAATATGCCCACATTTTTTCTCCTGGCCGTTTAATCTCGGGTTGCATACTGATGTTATTATGTGATTAATGGACACCAATTTACAAAATTCCTTAAATTCTCTTCCCCTTAATTCTATTCAACCATTGCTGACTAAAGCCTTTAGAGCTAAAATTTACTAAAATTTGCAGTTCTTTATTGTATTTGTTGTGGGGAGATCTCTGCATTTCAGAATTTCTAAAATGATCAAGTAATAACATCCATTTGTGGATCCCGCATAGTCGATATACGATCAAATACATAGGACACCTGTTTTTACTCATGGTCTCTTGCTACCAGTTAGTATCCTCCTCACTGTTTAAACTTAGGGGCCATGTCTTGGTTAATCTTAAACTAATAAGTATGATTTATCACTAATTATTTAATTCGTAAATTCAGTGGATTGCTTAAAATTCTTTTTTTGCAAATCTTGTTTAGCAAAGTAACCGTTAATTTTACGCTATATGCGTATAATACATATTGTCATATAGAAACTCGTAAGACACTTGTTTGTATTAATTTTCTTAACAAAGATATGCTTTGTTACTGACTAAATAAAAGTATCATATTTCGTTGCCATGTTTTACAAAGTCAGGCATGATTAAGAGAGTTATTTTCTTGTACTTATAGCACACACGATTAATCACTTTTCTTTTTAGCCCCGTTGTAACTTTTATCGAGTGGTCACGTATAATCAGGTATCGTCTATTATAAAAGAAAGATAGTTAAGAAGTACTCTATATGTTTATATAGACAGATTCTTGAAATATGTAGGTAAAAATAAAAATGCAACTTTTGAAAGACTCCGGTTAATTCTTTATATATGTTTTCTAACGGTAGAAGAGGGTAAAAAAAATGTTGGGGTATTTTTATACGCTTCATGACGACGAATCCGAGCAATTGACTTTGTAGACTTTCTAACGATACTAATTTCTCCTTTATTCCGTCCGGTGTCAAAAATCGTACGCTTTTTAGCGTTCAATATAGGTTCATGTTTTCCATTTAATTCGACGTCATTTTTGTTTTTGCTCATACACAAACTTAGAAGAAAATTCCAGTATTTTTTTTTTTTTAGATAGGAAATAACTCTTCTGGCTAGTCTCATTCTTCAATGTAGTTAATTTTGTGCTGAAAGAATTACCTTATTTTAAACGTACCATCGTCTAAAGCAAGACTATTTTCTGAATGAGGAGTACATAAAATTTGGATTCACACTTTTTTACATGTACGCTATGTAAAATATAATTTCGCCTCTGGACTTAAAGTTTGTACGTTTCTGTTCACTGTGCCAAACCTATATTTTAAAGTGTGTTGTTTTAAATAAAAGGACTTGATTCGATTAATAATTTCAAATTTTTCTCATTTATTTTATACTAGCTTGGCACCCGGGTGTTTGTATGTGTGCCTTGAGCAACAAAATAATGTGGTAGTATGTCAGCAAGCTCGAACCCGTACCGCGAAGTAAGAAAAGTGCGTGAAAAAGCAGTGACCTAGTTGCCGTTGCGTCCATTGCAAAACAGGAAGTGACGAAGGTTTAAATTATGAGTAGGCAATCTTAAAAGGGCGTACTTTTCGAAAATGTCGGCTAAAAAAGCGACCCCTCAATTAGGAATGTGCCTAGCTGAGGATGAAGGAATAAATGACATCAGCCACTTATTCGATATTTGTTGTCCGAGATCTTGAACCCCCAAAGTACAGATTTCATGAATATCCGTCGCGATTGTCGACAATTTTAGGCAGACACAAACATACATATATACATATATTTCAAGAGACAGGTAAGAGTTATATTATAGACTGAGCTGAGGATCCGGTGTTGCCCGGGAGTTTGCTGTGTGCCTTTTTAGCAGAAAATATTAGGAAGGCAGACTCGAACCCGGAACGAGAAGGGAGAAACGAAGGCAAAAAACGGCAAGCCTTTGCAATTGTGCCCATCACCGAACCGAAAGTGGCGAAGGTGTAAATTAAGGCTAGTCAATCGGAAATAAAATTCGAAAATATCGGCGAAAATAGCAACCCCTCCCTATAGAAAAGTGTCGAGTTGAGGGTGAAGAAATTAATGTGATTACCAATTTTTCGATATTTGTCGTCTGACGGGTGGATCATAAAAACGATACCGATATCGTGAAAATCCGTCGTTTCTGTCGAAAATTTTAGGCAGACATAAATACAGCCTTACATACATACATGCACACATTAAAACAGACAGGGGAAATTACTATTGTAGACTAATCTTGGTGCATGGCGTTGTCCGGATATTTGGAGGTGTGTGTTCAGCAAAATTAATAAATAAATAAATAAATAAATAAATAAAGTGGTAGTAGGCAGGCAGGCTCTAGCCCTTATCGCGATGGAGAATAAGAACATGAAAAAATGTGACAGCGTTGCTGGTGCGTCCATCATCAAACTGAAAATGGCGAATGTTTGAATTAAGTCTAGTTAATCGAAAAGAGAGGTTGACATTACAAAATATAGGCGAAAAAATCGACCACTCTTGTACAAAAGTGCCTACTTTAGGATGAAGGGAGCAAAGTTTTTATCCAATTTTTCAATATTTGTCGTTCAAATGGTTGTGCCTTAAAACAGTACCGATCTTGTGAAAATTCGGCGATTCTGTCGCAAGTTTGAAGCAGACATACAATTATGCATAAATACATGCATAAATAATGCATACATTTAAACAGATACGTGAGATTCGTATTATAGATCCTATAATTTTTACTTAGTTTTGAAGAAATCCAATGCAGACACAATAGTAATTATTATTTATGCTTTTCAACATTTCAAGCGACAGAAAAAAGTCATTTCCCTTTGGTTTTACTATTTGTAAACCACTAAGGATTGTAACATATTTTTCCTGTTAATTAAGATGAATTATGTCTCTCTAGAACATTATTGATTTGATAAGCTTCATTATTAATGAACATATCTCCAGACATCAACTGAAAGACCTACAGAAATTTTATATAGAATTGTCGCTTGAAGGCATGATGTTTTAAGATATTATTCTACACATTTGCTAAATTATCTTATTCGAAACAGCTTTTCCCATTTTACTTAATCTCAGCTTTTTGAAAAAAGAACCAAGTATTTTCCCTAGACTAAATACACGATGACTTTGCTTCATATAAATCACTAGTGGAGGGGGATACTCGGCGTTGCCCGAGTGTTTGTAGGTGTGGGTGCTTGTCAATGAAAACATAAGAAAAAGCGAAGTAAAAAAAAGAAAACAGGAAAACGAACGTTAAAATTTAAGCGGTGGGGGGGTACCCGAGGTGGGGTAATCAAAACATCGAAAAAAGAGAACACAAAAAAGCTAACGCAAGGCAAACGAACGATGTTAAATGTAAAAATCGAAAAAAACAAAAAAGAAAACAGAAAAAAAAGAACGTTAAAACTAAAAACACACAAAAAAAACATGAAAAATGGCTTAAATAAGCCTGTTTTGATATTACAATTTAAAAAAAAAATCGGTGGACACCCGGGTCTTTTTGGGTTTGTATGATCGGTCGGGGCTGTTAATGAAAACCTAAGAATAAGCGAAGTAAAAAAAAAAAACAGAAAACGAACGTTACATAAAAAATGGCGTAGATAACACTGGTTCAATATTAAAATTTAAAACATCGAAATAAAAAGTAGTCATCTTACACCACGATTCGAACCCAAAACGTTTAGAGCTAACACGACGTGCATGAAATTCAGTCAGTTTTTCAACTATTTACACTAAATTAGGTCATGGCGCATGCGTAGAACCGATCTCGTAACGTGAGGAAGGTTTTTGTTGACCCCCTCCCCGGAGAAAATTGTCGATTTCAGTGTGAAAAAATTAATGTTTTTGGCTAATCCATCGCTATTTTTCGGGCCAAGTGTGGGGCTTCAATATTATACCAAGATTGTCAATTTTTTATACTGTTTGTCGAAAGTTTTAAGCGGACACACAAGCCCGCATACATACATACAAGCATACATACATACATACACAAATTTTTGCTTTTATATATATAGATAATAATATATTAAAAGGAATTCAATACGTACATTTGAAAATTATGTTTACAATTGAACGCCACAACCAATGAAGAAACAAACGGACTACGAAGAACACTTTGAACTACATACACACGCACAAACACACAAACACACACACACACACACAAAAACCCACGTACGTATATGTGTAGAGAATAGAAAAGTGGCAAACACAGTTATGTGTTTATCAATGTTACGTCTTTATTGCGAGATTCCTCTGGACACACACATGCATACCCATATGTGTGTATGTGTATATCTAAAAGAAAATATCAACGTGAATCGGTACAAAGTAAATGTTACGGCGCGAGTCTAAATTTAAAATATATGGACGAGGTTTGAAATAAGAGGACAAAAATATTGTAACAATCCCAATTCAAACAGCATCGTGCCAAACATTCCTTAAGGTTGGCGTCAGATAGAAATTTTATGAATGGCTGGAATTTATGAAGATGATTTGGATATTTTTTGACAAAATGATGGTAAAAATACTGGGCCGATTTTCGTTTGGATTATTCTAGCATATATTTTATTCAATAATAATTTTCGGAATAAAATGAATACGTATTCAATTACTCGATCGTATTTTTTACTCGTATAAACTCTATGATGTTTTATTACAACCTTCCCTGTACTTTCATTGTCAATAATAATACACATATAAGGACACACACATACACCCATGTCTATGTGTTTTTGTGTGTTGAGAGTAAAATCAAGGAAAGAACACATTATATTACATCGCTGGGCCATTTGTAGTATAAATACATCAGGATATATATATATATATATATATATATATATATATATATATATCGATAGATAGATAGATAGATAGATAGGTAGATATGTATGTATATATATATATATTAGCTTTTAATATTTTTTATATATATATATATATATATATATATATATGTATATAAGTGTAAACAGTTAATAAAACATGTTTAAAATACTTTTAAAAAAGTTAAAACCTATTTAATCTGAAAAGGAAACCCTGGTAAGTGGATAGTCCTTAATCAACGGAGTTGCTAAGAAATACGTTCCTTCTAATCAGAGGGTAGGAATTAGCAAAATGCGGGATCGGATTTTGCATACAAAAGTATTTGATGAAACTGCAAGTAAGTAAAAGATCTTACTTGATAACAAAAAGTGAATCCGAGAGAAATATGGTGAAGAATAAGGTGATTACACATGAATGGATCGTATGAGTAAAGGTAAATAATCCAATTACGGTAAAACAAAATATATAACTCGAAGAAAGTTGATATTGTATATATATATATATATATATAAATATATATATATATATATATATATACATATATATAAATATACACATATATATATATATAAATATATATATATATATATATATATATATATATATATATATATATATATATATATATATATATATATCCAGCCTTTGAAACTTTACAGGACCGGCCGCAACAGTCAATTGAAAATTTCTTGGGGCGACTAAAAGTTATAAATAATTCCACCGCCAGTCGATAAAATTTATTTAAATAGAAAAACCGGGAAAACACATTTATTTTACGACCGTCAAATATGCGGTTACATAGAATGACCTTTGTCTCATCATTTGTGAATTATTTCATCTCTAGCTGTGAGACCGTTGGAATATCTTATTGAAAAAATGGTGGTCACGCTAAAGGTCAACAAGAGGTCAAATTTACACATTCAGCGTGTAACCAAAATGTCGCCTTCATTTTGCTCTCTGATTTTTAAATTCATTTGGAAAAAAAATTCTTCGACGCTACAACTACATAAACATCATGCTTACAAAAGTAAAGAGGAACATTTGAATAAGGAAAAAACGCATCGTTCTGTCAAGCATCCGAAGAAATGATTCTTATTTCTATGGAACAATAATATGAATAATGCTATATAAAGAAACTGGTGTTGTATTTTAACGTTTTGTTGAACATTTACTGAAATGTTTTAGTAATTAAATAGTTGATTTACAAGAGTTAAACAAATATTTTCTTATTAGATTATACACACGGTAATTTCTTGAATTGCTGTAAAATTATTTATTATTATTGATTGAAATAAATACATAAAGTCGGACGAGTAAAGATATTTGGTGGCGAGTAAATTTTCCCTCAAATCTACAAGGCTGTGTATATATATATATATATATATATATATATATATATCTTTCTATGGGAGTCTAGACTTAATTAAACCATATGACAGCGGATGGTCACTCTCTTCCTTCTGTTTTTCTTTCTTCTTCTCTTTCCTTTACGTGCAGCCGATTGTCAGTTTATTCCCTCTTCTTCCTAGGTTAGTAAACGCGTGTCAAGTCATTTACGGGTAATAACGTGCATATTTAGGTGTGTATGTGTGTGTATGTGTGTGGATGTGTGTGCGTGTGTGTGTATTTGTGTGTGTGTCTGTTGTTACGTCGGGTTACCTGAAACATGATATTATAAATAAAAGGTACGTGAGTAAGTATTCAATATAAAAAAAGAATCAGCTATAAGCTTCATAACTGCCAATATATTAATTAATTCTTAAATAAACCAAGCTAAGATGAGAAAGATTTCATAGTGGTCTCGATATATCACCGATTAATAACCATAATTACTATAAACCGATACACCTCTAATTTATAACGGCACTCACTGAAACCTTCGAAAAAGACACTACCATAAATACCTTAACTAAAATAAGAAAGATGGCATCCTCTTGTTATCAACAACACCATCTCAAGCACATTGGACAAAGACAAGTGTACTTGTTATAAATAATAAATAAAACATCTAAAAAAGATTAACTAAAATTTACTATGTAGGTTATATACCTAAAATAAGTATTATCATAAAACAGCGCTACATTAAGAAACCAACCACATGATCGTAAACGATAACTAAGTACTTTCACAAACCTCTAGGAAGTGAATACTCCGGACATATATATTTATACATGCTGTTATGCACTTGTTTGCACATGATCTACGGAATATATTCCGAAAACGAAGCATATAAGCCTATCAAATATATTCATATTCTAATCCCAAAGAATAGGTAAGCAACCTAAATGAAAAAAAAAATGAGAATCATCCAAATTATGTTAATGCACACACACAAACACACGCACACACACACACACACACTATATATATATATATATATATATATATAGTCTTTGAAGTTTATAACCTTTAAAACTATACAAAAATATGTTTTTTATCATTCGTTAGAAAACCATCTAGTCAGTAAATCATTTACTCACCTGCAATCACTGCATACACACTCTCTCGAATTTACTATGATAACAATAATTTATGTTTCAAGGGATCATCAGGTGTTTACAATATATATATATATATATATGTATATATATATATATATATATTTATATTTATATTTAAAACGGTAATCTACGTCTTAAAAATCGCGTGTCTTTCTATTTCGACGTAAACAAATATTTTATTTATTTATTAATTATTTTTAAACAGTAATCTATTTATAAAATTACTATTGTTTAAGATGTATTATTTTTAAAACATTAGTTACATAGATTACTGTTTTAAAAAAATAATTATCAAATAAAAACATATTTGTTTACGTTCAAATTAAAATAAGGACAATTTTGCAAGAAATAACTTCTCAAATATGGAGTCGCTAATTTAAACGTGATGTTATCGTTTAAAAAAATCAACAACAAATCTACGTAATATATATATTATATATATCTACGTAATATATATATACATATATATATATATATATATATATATATATATATATATATATATATATCTGTTCAACTAGTGGGAAATCTGACCATATATGCATATAACTTACTAATAAACAAACAAATACATACATATTAAAGGAATTTGAATACCAGACACTAATAGATTAGATAAAACCCGATAAATAAAAAATAAAAAAAAAACTTTAAATAAATAAATGAATAATTTCATAAATAAACAAACTTGGCAATAGAAAATTGATGTTGCAATAGAGAAGAAACAAGAACCATGGAAATCTAAGATAGAGAATTAGAGTATAATAAAACTTCATATCCTTGCGAGACTAAGAACCACCACCAAAACAGCCGCCGAGTTAAATGAATGCTAACACCTCCCTACTGCTACAGGTTATCCACGTGAAATCGTATTTTCCCTTCGTCCTTCACCCCTTCTCCATTTCCTTTTCCACATCCCCCTCCAAAAGTCCTATTACTCACGTTCACAAAGAATACCGTCTACTTCCTTTCAAGAACGTAAACTTCACCCTACTATCCAATAAAAACCTCTAATTTTGACTTCCGTTTCAAGAATGATGTTTTGGCGTCTAATGGAGTGGTTTCTTTGATTTGGGATTTCAAGGAAACATAAATGCATATATGTAAATTTGAATACTTATTAAATAATTATAAACATTGTTTTTAATAAAAATTAAACAATTTTGTAAATGTACAGAATTTCAAATAAATGTAGATATTTTTTGTAATAATTATAGTATCTATCAGCAAATAGAGAAGACATTTTCAACATCCTGTGGTCAAGAGATAAACAAACACGTGATTCATAATCATAATTATATAGATGGACGTTACTGTACAAGGCTTACTTTTATTATTTACTATCAGACCGGTCGGCATACCTCATTTTTAAAATAAGCATACGCATTTTTTTTTATATATGGTGACTGAGATAAGCACATGCGGGCAATACGTTTTTTTTTCTCTAAACAGTTCACTTATATAAGTGAAAAATACTCAATCTGAGACCGAAACCAACACCTATATATACTGCGATCAATACGATTACAATTAGGTCAATTTAACATTACCTTTTCAAAGTGTTAAAAAAAAACTATTTTTTAACATAAATATATCATGAGAATTATTCAATTATGCGCAAACAATTAAAAATCTGATGACCCCCCCCACGTACAACCTTATTAATTTTGATCCCTCATCAGCAATTTTTTCGAATTAAAAGCGAGTAAAAGGAATTTCAGGATGTCTGTATACATTATATGTAAAATGCTAAGTCTGTAGATAAGTGTATACAGTGAGAATTGTTCGCATACACACATTCCAACTTTTATACATATATAGCTAACATTATAAGGATACTGGATTATTATAAGTAAAGGTAAATAACATTTTTCCGATAATTCATGAAGTAGTTTACACTTATATATCAGAGTAAGGTAATGCAGTTAATTTTCAATATATATATATATATATATATATATATATATATATATATAAACAGAAATGTATATACAGATACGCACACACACACATATATATATATATATATGTATATATGCATATATATACATATACATACATACATACATACATACATATATATATATATATACTTACAAAGTCTAAATATATAAATAAAATAGTCTAAAACCGACTTTGAAAAGTGGTCAATACTGGACCTTAAATAAATAGTAGTTATCATATAATATTTTATGTTATTGTACGAAACTATATTTTCCTTTTAAATTATACTCTTCGAAAACTATTTTTTGTAGTGGTTTGGGATTTCAAAAAAGCGTGACCGTTTTAAAGTATAGTGACTTTAATGAAGGCAGCTTGTTTTAAACTAAAATTCTTCTGAGCGAGAGACTATGATTGTTTTCTAAATGTCATTGAAAATGTGCTGCGCTGAAACTCTGTTATCTGTGCATGTGTTTTAATAACATTTGTATCAAATTAATGTTTATTTTTTTAAAGATGATACATTCTTTCGTATTTTCGATTTTTATGAATCAGCCTGTAGATATATACGCT
Organism: Euprymna scolopes; assembly: GCF_053919585.1. Taxonomy (NCBI): domain Eukaryota; kingdom Metazoa; phylum Mollusca; class Cephalopoda; order Sepiida; family Sepiolidae; genus Euprymna; species Euprymna scolopes. The sequence goes on along the minus strand of NC_136515.1, from coordinate 44,214,851 downwards.
TTAATACTCTAACCCTGCTTTACCGCTTTTTCTAGATCATTTATAGGTGGTTAATAATGGGAGAAAGAATGTGTTTAGACTAAATATGTAAAATGCACATGTGATTGAAGCATACTGTACACTTTTAAAGCTATGCATGGAGAAAGAAACCCATGTCCGGTAATGCTCACATGTCCTCTTTATTACAATATTAACATGTTAGACTCGATAAAGTCTCTAAACATTCATTGAGATTGTCGGACTGACTTCCTAATCTTGGTTGTTATAGTCACAACGTTTCGGTCATTTTGCCCACCGACCTTCATCAACCCGTTATTATGATTACGGGGGCACTGTGTTCGGACCCCAGCTTGGTTCTGGGACCAAGTTCCTGATACTCTGTTTTGAATGTTACTTTTCAAAACGGAGAATGAGCAAATATGTCCCAGAGCCTAGCTGGAGCTCGAACACGGTACACCCCGTAATAATAATAAAGGGTTGAGTTGGAGACTTCTAACAAACGGTTCCCCAGTTCGATACAAAACACCTGACGAAGGCCGAAGGGCAAAACGGCCGAGACGTTGTGACTATAACAACGAAGATGAGGAAGTCAGTCGACAATCTCATATAATGAAAACACCTCATCTCAAAAATACAGACAATTACTGTCTCTAAACATCTTCGTTTCATTTGCGCCCAATAATGTATTATTTCGACATTAATTAAAAATGGAGTTGGCGTGGAATGCGATATTTATCTCTTTTACGTTGTACAAAGTGTTATATTTTTATTTAGTCTATAATTCATTAACGATATATAAATTATAGTCGTTAAGTTCGGTTAAGTCTCATGTTTTTCCACGTTTCTTAGCAACAAACGAGATATATTCAGATTTTAGAAATATTAAAACGTGTCTCGTTATTTTAATTAATTGCAATTTAGATGTAACCTATCTGTTGACAGTTGTTTGTAGAATCGACCGCATTATACGTATGTAAATGTGTAATACAGGTGGTGATGTGACATCACATCGCAGGTAGAAAATTGAAAAGAAAAGCGGAATAAAACAAAAAAATACGCCAGGGGGGTAAAGAACCGGCAAGCCAAGCCACCCTGCTAAGGATGTGTTGCCACATTGTGACGTGTGAAGTTACAAATCGTGTATCAAACATGCCTCATTGTTTCCAATTATATTGCAAACTAATAGATATTTTAAACACGATTAACTCTTCAAACATACCATTAATAAAGGATTTTTATTCCAACTGAAAAAGCTGAGTTGCCTTGTGGTCGGATCTCAGGTCAACCACCTGACCCCTATTCTTCAGAATCTGTGGCTCGTGATGTCAAGTTTATCGGAGATCTCCACACAAAATTCTCGACGCCTTTGTGTAGGATACTGCTGGAAGAAAAAAGTGAAGCTTTGCCTGTGCCAGAAAGGAAGACAGACAAAATCAGGAGTTGTATCTACTAAAAGTTAACTTCACAAAAGTTACAAATCTTTTTACACATGTATAAACGTTCAGTTACTAAAACATTTCAAGTTTCACAAATCTCTCTTCTTCGTAACTGGATGCTTATCAGGCTGGCGGAGGTCAGGCGGTAGGAGCAGTTTCTTCTGAGATTTCGGCGCAAAATCTGTCTGTTTCGAGTGGGTATTGGCTTTTTATTAAAAGGTTATAGTGTTGGTCGGACGATCCACCCAACCAATCAGCGATACGTTTCCTGAGGAATCCTCAGATACATTGACGTGTATGCACTTCCCCAATATTACGAGATTTTTGCAATCTGAGGGCAAAATGAAATAATTTTCATACGACCTGGGAGGTCAGCTCTTGTAAATTTTCTTCTTAGAACCCAAAACACTGGATCGGTGTTCTCCAGGCCAGGCGAATGTCATTGTCCCGTATTCTAGCATTTCATGTCATTTGTTTTCCAGCAATAAAACGTGTATCTGGCTCTAACAATAAATAGTAACAGATAATAACTATTAAAAATATATATCTATTTTATTTCAAGTAATTTTGATACCTTCCGTTGTCCGGGATTCAATAAGAAACTATTAGCATAATTATCTGGTCTTTCTTATGTCCCAGGGGTGTCTCAACCTCCCCAATGGGGAGAAATTCGCTTCCTAAAGACGATCATGTAACACCCTGTATCTTTTGATGTTTGCGACTGTCTTGCAGTCAAATTGTTTGTCGGTATTTACGTGAAACGTGATCGTTACATAAAGACATTGTAAAATTCCTGTAAATGCAAACAACGCAAGCAGAAGTTTTTGATAATAGTAGACATAATCGCAGATGTGATACAACTTCCTAATGATTTAATATCGTTTTCTTAATCAACGTATAATATTTGCGAGAGAAAAACATCTCACATTCCAATATAAGGCCTCTTGATGGTGTGTGCATATTTTTGTAAAAATCAATCCTCAAATATGTATTTATTACATTTGGATGTATATACAAGGGGTGTGCAATAAGTAATGCCCATAACCCACTTCCAATTGTCTAATCTTGCTGAAATTTTGCATGTGCAAAGATTTATATCTCTAGGGGTTATGTCGCTAATTACAGATCTGAACTAATAGCGGTTTCTCTTTTATAGCTGTGTGAACTAGGTCAGGTGTGAAATGGAACCTGTTGAATGTCGAGCAGTTATCCGTTTTTATTGTATTTAAAAGGACGCACATCACAGGAGATTTATGATGAAATGAAAGAAACTTATGGTGATAATGCCACATCATATGCCCTTGTAAAACGCTGGCATCGAGAGCATGGCCGGAAGTCAGTGGACACAGCTTCCAGCACGAGTCGCCCCTTTCTGCTGTGTATGAGGCAACTGTCCGTCAAGTTGAGGCTGTCAAATGGAAGATCGGCGCATTAATATTCGCCAACTAGCCCAAGATGCCAAGACTAGTACCGGCTCTGTGGAAACTATCATTTATCACCATTTTCATACGCATAAGATGTCTGCCAGATGCATTCCCATGTTGCTCACACCGTTCCAGAAACGAAAACGCGTCGAGTGCTCGAGGATGAATTTGGATATGTGCTCAGAGTATGAGTCAAAGTTTTTCAAACGACTGATTACACAGGATGAATCCTGGGTCCATCCCTATGATCCAGAGACCAAATTCCAGTCAAGGACGTGGAAACACTTGGACTCACCCCCTCCTAAGAAGGCAAGGGTGCAGTCCTCCGCTGGCAATGTCATGCTCACAGTATTCTGGGACCAGGACGGAGTAGTGATGTGAGATTTTCTCGCAAAACCTACCACAATTAAAGGAGCGTATTATGTTTCACTTTTGAGGAAATTAAGGGAAGCTATGAAAATCAAGAGGCGGGGCAAGATCAGTAAAGATATCAACCTCCTGCAGAACAACGCTCCGGTCCACAACTTGCATGTCGCCAGATTAGATGCACGGGCGTGTGTGATTATGAAATACTCCCCATCGTCCCTGCTCTCCTTACATTGCGCCCTCTGACTGTTACCTTGATGTATGTGTTCCATTTCAGATCAGAAGTAAAGGTCAAGCCCAGAAGCTTCTAAAAACATGAAGCCTCCCCGAGACAAGAGACATTCATTTCAATTGATACCAGATAGGAATCTGAGCGTCGATGATGTTACTATAAACGCTTGATTTTAGATGCATTAAAAGGAACAAGCCAATACTTTCCCCAGTGTACCACGTTCCCAATATCAGAGGAGAGATAATCAGATAGAACTTGGTCGTTTACGGCCTTAGAGGTTATGTTAACTGTTAAAAAGAAGTATTTTTTTTTTTAGTTTTCCATAGATTTTCTGATCTAGGGGAAACAATTCTATATTTCTGTAAAAAAATTATGTTATATATTCATTTGTTAAGATTACGTTAGCTGTACGGCAGGAGCTCTTATTTTATTTATTTCTATCGATTTCCGTATCTAGGGGAAGTAATTTCATATACTAAATGTATTTCCTTGGTTTGATCTGGTAAATAAATTTTATCTACTTATTTAATTAATTAATTCATTCATTCATTTATTTTATTTATTTATTGTGTACTATTTCCCTTTTTTGGTGTATGAATTATAACTTCGACTCCATTAGGGAAGTAAGGAGCCTGTTTGTATCGTTATTGGAAATATGTTAGAATTTTCTGTTTTATTTTGTTTTGTATTTATTTATGGAAATATGTTAGAATTTTCTGGTTTATTTTCTCTATCAGTACGAATTCTTTTAATCTGAGATTTTTTCTGAGTCGACCATTTGCTAGAATGATAACGGTTATGTTTATTATCCAGGATTATTTTTTCCAAGCACGTGTTTGTAGAATAATGATGGTTTGCTGGTAATGTGTAAGGAATTCGAATAAAGCACGGCCTTATCAAACTTCCGAGAAATTATTAAGTGCATAATTTACATTGAATTTAATATACTACATATGTGCGTTCGCATAATCTTGTGTTTTTATGAGACAGATAGATAATGAGCATGGTTAGTTTTTAAGTGTAGTTCCGGTCTAAGATAGGTGTTGCCTTAATGTTGGACCGGTATGTGAGTTGTATATATTGTTCTTTTTGAATTGTTTTGCGTATGCCTGACGTTGCCATTTGATTAAAACATGGTATTTTGAGAAAGCATATGTTAGTTACTGTATGTGTTTTTTTTCTGTTAAATGTCTTAATATGTTGTATGTTTTTTTTTATGGGTTATGCATTTTCCGGAGGATTTGCTGGAATTTTTCAATGAAGGTGATCATACTCGTTTCCTTCCTGCGTCTGTTGTGAGTACGGTTTGTTTCATCATTAGCAGAACAACATTTTTGATTGTGTAGAGAGTGCCGATTTATAGTTCAGTAGATGGCAACTAACTTCGCCAAGGTCCAAGTTTTCCCAGCGCTCTCTCCTCGATATGCCCATCTTCCACGTCTTTCCTAGTTATTTGGCCTCAATCTTTTTAGGGGGGGATTTTGTAAAGGGAAGTGATAGTGAGCTTATATATATGCAACTTCATTGTACTTAGTAACATGTAATGTTTCGTGTTTTGTCTCTGCAGCAGCTCGCATATCCAACGCATGGTCCCCAGGTATTAGTCGCAACATTCAAGAGTTTCCTAAAATATTACAGCGGTGTATGCATATTATATATGTGTGTATATATATAATTATATATATATATATATATATATATATATATATATATATATATATATATACGCACATTTCATTGACATTTACAGGACTAAACTATACGATTGTCAACATCATTGATTTTGGAATATACATTTTGGTCGTTTATTCTATATATAGCGCAGTAATCACATTGAACTTCTTATATACGGATTGTTATAAACATAAAACTATGTCTCTAAAGATATATATATATATATATATATACATATATATATATATACACTATTAGGAAGTTCATACATTTAATGTATAGTTAAATATTTATCAATAACATTGTAATATGAATTAAACTCAGTAAAAAGGCAATTAAAAATTTGAGAGCATATGTATCGAACGTAAATATACGAATTAAAAATTCCATTTCCTAGCTCTGCTAATACCTATAGTAATAGAGAAATGAAACGTTCCTTGCGGGCAATAGATAGTATAGCTTTTAGGAGATTCTATTCGTTTTAATCAATGTTTAGCCTTTTAAATTCTAGAAAGAATTAACTGCGTGTTTTTCTTACTGATATGTCTTGCATGAGCGTTTTGTGATGTTTAACCTCTCCTTGAAACGCGTGTTTAATTATCTCTCTCTTTCTCTCTCTCTCTCTCTCTCTCTCTCTCTCTATATATATATATATATATATATATATATATATATATATATTTAAATTGTAATTCAATTAATTTAAACAAAAAACTCTCATTGAGATTTCAAATAAAGTGGTTGAGTTTCATATCAAAGAATTTTTATTATTCTAAGCAAGAAAAAGAATGCTTTAGAAAATAAATCTCCTTACCCTACAGGGTTTCGATGTCTACCATCTCATCAGAGGAGAGAAAATATGAGCAAATAGTTATAAAGGTATGCACCCTATTTGCTAAAGTCAGTGAGACATGGAAAGTCAAAGTGAAAATAATGCATTTATCAGAAGTCCTGTATCAGGAGGATTTGTAGATAAAGGATATGAATGTTTTTTAGATCCAGCTTGCTTGGTAAAATCTATGTTATACGTTCTCTAAATCCGTTTGGTAATAATGTCCAAGCTATATATTGGGTAATGCGCATAGCTGTGTAGATATCCGAATCGGGCAAGTGTTTGTATAAATTTGTTTGTGGGTTCAGCGATAATAATTCAAAGTCTGGTGGAAACCTTTTCATTAGAAGTCTATATTATTTTTAGTGGGGCGAAGTGTTAGGGAGAGTAGGTAGTGGTAAGTGGTAGGAAGTGGGGTGAAACATATGTGCATATCATCCCATACACATTTGAACACACATATACATATACACATACACACATACACATACACAGGCATATATATACATATACACACATATGTATTAACATATATATATATATATACATACACACATACATACATATATATAAATAGATATCTCTTCAAATAGAATTCAAAGAATCATAAAGTTTGACCGGTGGCTTAATTGAGGGCAGGTCGTGTACTAGATATAGAGACTTACTTCAGGAAAGGGAAGAGGAGGAACAAGTAGAATATAGAGATAAGAACAAAAACAAAAATAAAGATAAAAATAAAATAAAAGGATGGGCCAAATACCTAAATCGAATAATTCGTTTTTTCCAGATTTTTCCTTGTTTCATCTCAAATCTCATTGTCAGTTTAAATCGTATTTGTTCCGTCAACTCAATTTATATATACTGCCCATGGGGTGCTAATTATTATTAATTTCAAACGTATTTATATTTCCCTTAGAAAGGAGGATTGACATACGCTAAGAATATACTAATGTTTATGAGCTAATTGTGAAACCAATCCTAAGATTATTGATGGAACGTTTTATCTTTGTTGTATGATCCTTACGGTAATAGTTCAATGTTAAATAAGCTGAAACAAAGGTAATAAAGTAATGATAATACCTTACTGTAAAACGTTTAAAATCAGTAATATCCGTAACATTATGCTATTTAATAATATTTAACTGGAGAAATTTTCTACAACTGCATTCAAATATACACAAAGTTACCTATAAATACATGCACACATACACATGTATTAACACACACACACATACATACACATATATATATATATATATATATATATATATATATATATATATATATATATATATATATATACAGTGATGATCATATTTATTGGCACGGTAAAATAAAAGTTAAATTTTGTCTAATAAATTCTAAAAAAGGGATTAAATTAAAGAAAATAACAAAGTATATTATGTATTTTTAACTGGCCTTTCCGATGCAGCAATCGGATTTTAGAAAAAATAAATAACAAAGGAACAACAAACATAATTGCAAAAAACCCTTGTTCAAAATTATTGGCACGGCTTTGTTTTTCTTTTAGTATCAGTATAATATCAATCAATTTCCGGTTTACGTGCTTTCTGAACTTTTTTATAGCCATATTATGCTTGTTTAAACATAATTCAGTGAATAATTTTTTTTCAGATAATTTTTAGATAGCGATTTATTTAAACTATTATAAGTGACTAAATTATAATTTTCAATCGCCATGGTTAAAACTAAGGAACACAGCGAAGACGTCAGGAAGCTTGTTGTAGCATGCCATACCAATGGGAAGGGCTATGATAAGATTTCAAAGAAGCTAAACCTTCCAAAATCCACTGTTAGAGCCATAATAAACAAGTTCAAATCGCAAGGCCACGTTATGAGTTTAGAGGGTAGAGGGAGAAAAAGGATTCTTTCCCCAAGAGATGAACGGAAAATTGTTCGACAAGTAAAACAAAACCCAAGGATCTCTGTTGGGGAGATTGTTGATGAACAGAGCACCTCTGGAGTGAATGTATCTCGACATACAGTTGGTAGAGTTTTGAAGAGAGCTGGTTTAAAAGCATGTCGTCCGAGAAAGACTCCCTTATTGAAGCCTACGCACCTGAAAGCAAGGCTAGCCTTGGCAAAACGTCATATTGATAAAGATGTTGCATTCTGGAAACGTGTTCTATGGACTGACGAAACGAAAATAGAGTTATTTGGCCATAATAAAGTGTCTTATATTTACAGAAAATCTGACGAAGCTTTCCTGCCTAAGAACACCATACCCACAGTGAAGCACGGTGGAGGCAGTTTGATGTTTTGGGGATCCTTTGCTGCCTCTGGACCAGGGCGACTTGTTAAGGTCACAGGTAGCATAAAAAAGGAAGATTATGTTAAAATATTGGATGAAAACCTGAAAGACTCTGCTAAAGAGCTCTCACTTGGTCGTCGTTGGTGGTTCATGCAAGATGATAATGACCCAAAGCATTCGGCTAAACTGACTAAGAAATGGCTTGAGGACAATCATATTAATGTTTTGGAGTGGCCATCACAAAGCCCAGACCTTAATCCAATTGAAAATTTATGGAGAACATTAAAATTGAGGGTAATGCAAAGGAAGCCTAAGAATCTTATTCAATTGGAGGATTATTGTGAGGAAGAGTGGGCTAAAATTACTACTGAAGAGTGCAAAAACTTGGTTGTAAACTATGAAAAGCGACTGAGGAAGGTAATCAAGGCCAAAGGCTATACAATTGATTATTAAATAAATCGTGCCAATAATTTTGAACAAGGGTTTTTTGTAATTATGTTTGTTGTTCCTTTGTTATTTATTTTTTCTAAAATCCGATTGCTGCATCGGAAAGGCCAGTTTAAAATACATAATATACTTTGTTATTTTCTTTAATTTAATCCCTTTTTTAGAATTTATTAGACAAAATTTAACTTTTATTTTACCGTGCCAATAAATATGATCATCACTGTATATATATATATATATATATATATATATATATATATATATATATATATATGCATACATACACACGTACACATGCATGCACGCATGCAATATGTATTTTTACATACATGCCACCATAAAGTTCATACACACATACGCTAAACTTATTCTATATATACTTACACCTAAGCCCATATATACCCACATATAACACGTGTTCCATATATACCCAGATATATATACCCTCATATATACAAAAAATATATTTAGATATAAAGAATGTATACCATTATTTAACACCATTAATTATAACAATAATTAGTGTAGGTAACTTACCTAAATTTATCATAGATAATTTTTTACCCCTACACTGCTAATTTAACATTAATAAGATGAAAAGAGTGGGGTTGCGTAACTATGATTATACAATTTAATTACTCTAGTACCAACAGGGATGACACATCAATGAGTATAGCTCTTTCTTGTTTATACGTACGGGTCTGGAGATTACCTTGCAATGGGGAATTTTTACTCCTTTTCTGGTTAGTAGATGGGGGCTAAATTTTAAAGTCTTTAATTGGGAATCTACATGTTTTTTGAAATACTATTATAATTAGATCATAGTGCAAATTACGTGTAGGAGATTTAAAGTGTAGTATGTTAATGTGCTTATAGTAAGGCTCTACTTAACATGTGCATATATACCAAAAGAGGAAGTTATTTCATGTGTTAAATGAGGTGATTAAGAACCTATCTTTAGAAAATGAACATTATTATATTAGCAAAGTAATTGTTATGATTTTTGTCAAGACTGATGTGTATTTAGTCCTTTGTTTTTACCTATTTATCATTTATACAGAGAGTGTATGTTATTTTATTTTAAGATGGCTGCATTTTAATTTTTTCTTGTGTTTACATCTGGACACTAGCTCATTCTTGGTATTTATTATGGGTTTGTTGAAGGTTATGGTGTTAACTGCCTCGGATATACAAAGATTGCAAAACTTATCCCCTGGGGTATATGATCTAGATTTATTCAGTATTCTCCATTTAATTGAATATGGGGTTTTCTTGTCCTCTAGGCTGTTGATTAATTTAGTTGAGGATGTACTATTATTATCATTGTTTTGAGCTCTTCCATTTCTGAAGGAATGTAGGTGGTTTGAGATTCTTATTTTTATTAAGCTTGATGATGCACCTATATACGTGAATGTTTTCTTTGTTTTATTACTATTTATTTGTTCATCGGCCCCATTTCTATTGAGTCCTATATAGGGGGGGCAAAGATGGGACCTGGAGATTCATAGTCTGGGTTCTAGTTAGTCCTAAACTGGTGTTCACTGGGAATTATATTATTGGATACGTTAGCCTTGCTGTTGTTGTTACTGTTACTATTATTCGAGCCCTCACCATATGTTTCCCTATGTATGCTTGCGTTCTGAACGCTTCGACTATATTCATATATAGTCGAAACGTTCAGAACGCAAGCATAGCAGTGTGTAAGGTTAGGTTTATGATAGAGGCTACATGTTTTAATGTAAAGGTGTAATGTAATGTCAAGCAAATTAAAGATTTTTAGAAGTAAGATAGTAAAGTAGAGGCCGAAGTTATTAAATAAATCATATGAATTTGTAATTGTATTATATTTTCCTGGCCTGGCTTTTGTAGTAAAAATTACATCGTTTTTATATTGATCCTCTTGTATATGTCTACATTTTTATTGAATTTCTTTAAGTAAGTAGATCCCCACTGAATCTGTCACACGCTGAGTATGAAGCACCTATTAAATAATCAAAGTTATTGTAAACGCGTTCTTTCTGATCCAGAACTGTGTGTAAAATCGTATTCAGGATCTTCTGGCACGGGGGGATTGAATACATTTATGAATTAGGCAAATCAGATTTCTTTTGGCCAAAGTTAGCGTTTATATAGGAGTATCGGATGAATAGATTGATAATAATTGATGATATTGAAATTTATTAGGATAAGTAAATATTTGTATTTAAGGAAAAAAAGGACCAATTAATTAGAGAATAAAAGTTTTGCTAAAAAGGCAGGCTAACTTTTTCTCTTATATAGAGAATGATTTTATTAAGGATTTTTCTTTGCTTACGGCGCCGAGATAAAAGCTAGATATGGCAGATTAATCTAATAGAAGATTTATGGTTGTTTAGGATGAATCTAGCAGAGGATGGATTAATAATAATAATAATAATAATAATAATAATAATAATAATAATAATAATAATACATATTTGTAAGTATATATATATATATTTATAATTAAATATATATATATATATATATATATATATATATATATATATACTTTCCCAATATAAAGGCCAACTTTAAAAAGAAAACAGTAAAAGAGCTACGAAGACGGGAGCGGTGCCCTTAAAATCGGCTAGATTTTATGCGCCATAATACATTTTTGTAATAGGCAAACGCCTACGTTCAGTCTCGAGAGACAATAGACTCCCCATGTATGAGCGCTTGCGCGTACAATTGTAAAATGATCGACAACTGCATCTCCCCTCAATTAGCACTGCTTTTTCCATTAAGAAGTATAAGCCCTGGACGACAAAAAAAACAACACAGAGATAGGCAGAAAACCCTTATTGTACCGGAAGCTCATAATATTTTCAATGGCTAACGTTTATAACTTAAGCGATTTTATGAGAACATACGCTTCAGCGTTTTTATGTGTATGTTTTTAGATTATCTTACTTTGCATATCTGCAGAAATGATTGAATTCTCATGTCATTAATGTATAAGTTACGTCATCAAAATTATATCAGTTTGCACTAACCTTTGATTTATGTGGTCTGAAAAAAAAACGTTACTTTTGGAACTCCTCCCGTATTTGGACAAATAGAATTATAGATATGTTAGAATTCCACGTAAATATATTTTTATTTTATGCCGCTTCGAATTTCGTATTGTAGTGCAATGCCTACATACACACACACACACATACACACACACACGCATATATATATATATATATATATACATATATATATATATATAATTATATATATACATATATTTCCCTTTGAAACTGATTTTTAATTTAAAATTATGAATAGCTTTAGTCAATATATATATATATAATAATTTTTTTTTACTATAATAATTATATATATATATATATATATATATATATATATATATATATATACTGTTTATTATAGAAACATTATTGGTTATATGTGTTCGTACATGCTAAATGGAATACCAATTCTAAGAGATCACTTCATTAGACCAAAAGATGAAGAATATTAAAACGAGTCAAGATTACATTCGTATTTTTTATAGAAAATATTGTAGTGTGGTTAATGTTCTGGAAGAAAGTGAGGTGTATACTTTGTAAACATGAGCAGTACGATATTTGAAAGAAGGATGTAAAAGTAAGGAAGTAGGGGTTTGCGTTATCGATCTATTTCATAGACAAGTTCTATATTTTTAATTATTTAATTATTTATTTTATTCCTCGCTTATTATTTATTAATTTGGTACTCGTTTCAAAATTATTTATGTAGTCATTTCTTTATTTATAAGATATATACCTATATGGCTTAATTAACAGCCAGTAAACATATATATAAGCTTTTTTATATGATTTAAATAAAATAATTTATAGTGAGTTATATTTTCAGCTCCTCCGCGGTGTCTGAAGTAACTAAAAAGGAAAAAGGTTTTATATCTATACAAAACATTAATCTCGGTGGTTATCATTCTTCTGTTTGGTTTGTTAATTTTTTCCTTAAATACTAGAGTATAAATATATTTTACAGTTTTATATGCTTCTTTATAGAGACAGGTTTTCCAGACCATTTGCATAAACCCGAGTACATAATAGTATATATTTGTCTATATTGATTGAGCATTCCGTTCCCAAATC
>NC_136515.1:44104559-44197059 GCF_053919585.1 Euprymna scolopes | reverse complement strand
GTTCATGATGTTAATATCTTAATAAAGTTGTATGTTTTCCATTTTGATTACCTCCCCTATAAGTTATGGAGCACATGTCATATTTTACTAAACTAAACATCATTCCTATATATCTAGAGAAGTATTATATTCTGGGGTCTACATCATTCAGCGTCTGAAGTGGAGTACAACCTGAATTCAGCCAAAGAAGCAGGTGGTCGACTCTGATGTTCGAGTCTTGTTTCGAACCAAGCCAAGATTTTAGACACTCTGGCATTGACTAAATGGGTTACTTAACGGATCAATCTCCAGGCAGGATAGTAAATGGGATAGGCTATGCACCTGAATTCATTTTTCTCTTATCATTCAAGTTTTTTTTTTTTTGTTTTTTAAGTTTCTGTTAGTGTGGCTTACTACTATGGTAGTTTGACGCATATTTATAAATATATTTAACTCCTATTTTATTATTGGATTTATTTTGTATAAATCAAAGCACCCAGTAGTTCTATATGAGTCGCAATATCGTATTTCTTTTGGTAATAAATACAATATCAGAGTGCTATATTTATCAACAACTCGCCCTTTGTGATTAAACCTCGTGTAGGCTGATGGTCCTATTTTCAGATATGTTCTATAAAAAAGGTTTTTATAAATACTCACTGCAACCCTGCTAGCTTGTACTTCGAGGTGAGATTACGTATGTTTTTTTTTTCTCGTGTGGGATTCAGAGTTCTATCCCCATTTCGACAGCAATGCTGCAGTTATTGTCTCTTTTTAAGCTCCGGCTTAATAGTCGTGTATAGTGCTTAGATAATGTATTTTCAAGTTTTGTCACTTCTTGTTCTCTGTTCCTTTATTTCTGCTTTCTAATTCACTTTTTATATTATTTATCTTCCTTAATCTGCGTTATACTTCAAACTGAGCCAACATCTAATGTTTGCTTGCATTTCATGCACTCAGAGAAAACAATGACATCCTTTCTGGAAAGGTTCAGCTAATTCCCGAGTTTTCTTTTTAGCATGGTTTTGCGCTCTTTGTTTTTTTACATTTAGGGACTGTATTTTTAACAATGTTCTGACTGCATCATCAGATATTGTATTCAGTTCTTGGAGCAAATGTTTTGTGTGGTACAAGGCTTTGCATTGAAGCTATTACTCTTTTCTGTGCTGCTAGGATAGCTCTTGTATTTCCTTCTTTTAGTAGCTGACATCTTTCCTCCGTCCCATTCTTTCGAGCTCGACAATATTCTTAGACAGCTATATCATCCAGAGTTTTGCTACTCATCATCTGGTCGGGAAAATTCTGAAGTAGTAATGATGGAAAATATATTTGCTATATTCTATTGACTGGTGGTGGCGAGAAAAAAAAACTGTCCCAGTCAGTGCTCGAGTATCGATAAACTATTTAGTAGAGCGATATTATGTCTTGTTTTATACGTCGTTAAATCTTTTATAAAAACTATCGAATGATCAGAAGATCCTCGCTAAGAGAGAACACAGGATACCCATAGTGTATGTCATGCTGTTAGGCAGGGATTTCGAATACTTACAAATTGTTCATCAGTATAGGGTACTGGAGTGGGTTCGTTAACAACCAGTTTTAAGTTATAAGCAAGGAAAAAACACGAGAAACCCGTTTTTCGTAAATTCTTGTTTGATAGACATAGTAATTAAAATATTGACACCACTGCAATTTCCACACGCACCGAGAGATTGGCAGACGGTGTGACTAATTCGTTTTGCAATACTCTCAAAGACTCTATCAACATCGGGATTTTATAATTGCTGTGCTCTGATTTAACGCTTTTTTTTAAATATATGCAGTTATATTAGATGTTTAATAAAGTAGTTGAGTTAGTGCAAGTTTCACGCAAGATAATTTGGTTAGGTCTGAATTCCCGTCATTAAATCTCTAGAAGGCTAAAACATAGATCGCTGATGTTAAAGAAAAAAACCTTGTAGTTGTTGTCTACGTTTGAAGATATGTAACCTGATTTTCTCTATATGTTGAAAATGTTTATACTTATGTTATAGAGTTTATAGAAGCGGTCAGCCCAGTAATTTAGAGCAGAACAGAAGAAGAATCATTACATGCACAATAAGAACGAACACATTACAGAAGAAAGAATACTTCGTAGATCATTGTAGAAAAACCGTGACAGTTCTTACTAATAATATATCGAGAAGCCCCGCCATGATCTATTGCAAGGTACAGGCTCTATTTAGCAACTACCAGTCCATTTCGCACCTGCTTGTAGAATACCCTACACGGAGTTACCCCAACGGTGGTGTTTATCACAAGGAAGCCGATAATGTAAACCAAGGGAGGATTTACGTATGGCAATCTTATTAGTTACATTGCTATATTGATAGAATAAAAAGAGAATTTAACAATCAATTTCTATTTCTATTTTTCGCAAGAAACTGATTATCTGCCATTTAATGTTTTATTCGCACTCTCAAAGATATATTCGTGTTCCTTCAAGTTACTGAGAAAAATAAACAACTAAATATTATATTTCATACTAGTTTTCAAACACAATATCAGTAGGAGGTTGAGGGGTTCACCTCTCATTGGGTCATGATGCTTAAAAATAACTTTCAGGAGGAGTTAAGATGCATAGCGTAGATGCTAAAAGCTCAAACGTTTGCTAACTTACTTCAAATAAAAAAGTTTTGTAAAATACAATTGATATAAATAAATGTTCCATAAATTGCAAAGTCATCAATTCTTTTCAGGTTAGCCATATTCCTGCATAGTTACTTATATATCTGCACACATTACACACACACACACACACACACATACACATACACACACACACACATATATATATATATATATATATATATATATTGTTTGGAGGTTTTTAGTGTAGGTAGGGTGGGAGGGAGGAGTAGGCGGAGGAAAAGGACTAGAGGTGCTCAAAATTCTGACTTATTTATTCGAAATATTGTATCGAAGAAGTTATTATTATAATAGTTTAGCGTAGCAAAAAACATGAAAAACCCGTTAAGTTCAACTGTAAACCATGTTGCAAAATATAAGCAAATAAATCTATTCTTAAAATACATCTCAATATTTTAATAAGATAGAATATTAATAAATAAATTTACTATACTTTTACAAACTATCTATTCCCAGATTTTACTAAGTTCTTGGCAAATGGCTTAACTATATAGACACATTATATATAGGTTACTATATATGGTATTGGTAGGAGAGAAAGGAAGAGAAAGAGGAAGATTGCTCCGAATATCGATTTATTTTTTTTAAATATTCCATCGAAACATTAATCTATTTTTATAAATATTTAGCTGTTCTCTTTGCAGGTTGATCTGTTTCATTATACTCTGTAAACGCAACCTTAAACACTTCCTGTAATGTATACATTAGCTGTCAGTTTCATCACTTACTTTACACGCATCTAACGAGTTTTTATTAAAAAATTGTACCTTTTTTCCTGAAGATAAACTTTCATATCCTTATGATATTATAAATAACTGCTCCACAATTTTGGGTCAGTTATGACTTTCATATCACTTTAGTTGTCACTCTTTTTATCTGATCACGCTGTTGATCTACTGAGTATTTTTAATGTAAATGAGAAAGACATTGCTTTCTCTTTTCATAAAAATGGCGTTTCCAACAAGTGTCTATATTCCCGGATATACTCACGAAACTATTATTCCGTGTACGCCATTAAAATACCTAAATATCTTTCAAATCAAATTTTCTGCTATAAATTTTTTTTCATTAAACGTTGTTAGCGTCTTCGATATACCTAAAACAAATCAAACTTTAGCACATACACTAGCCAGCAAGTACAGCAATACGTTGTATTACATAACTGATTAAATTCATGATTTTTAATCAATAGCTATATACAAAATATGCTGATAATAAAAGTTCGATTTCATTTCCTACATAATAAAGCTTATAAATAGGCTTCTATCCCACATGTTTTCCTAGTTTTAGCGAATTAACTGAACAGAACTGAGATCTATACATTTCTAGAAAATATTTAGTCTCACCATATTTTCTATATACTCTTATAAATTGTATATATCATAGCTTTGTGGGAAATAAAAAAAAAATCGATGTGCAAGATGAACGATTATTTTTTATGTTCGTTTAGTATACTCTTTCTTATTCGTTCCTTCTTACATTATTTCATGTTAGTTTTGGTATGATTCGCACGAATGTTCAAATGCAAATGACTGTAATTTATACTGATGTGCTCTCTTTGCTTCCTTGCGATTCCTTTCTCCCCATCAAGTCAGTTTTCGACGAACAAATAAAAAAAAATCGTTCCAAAGTCCAAATGTGCAAATCGATGTGACATAAGCAAGCCTATAATATTATGACTGCCATTACTGGAATTAGATTTTTCCGGGGTACGCCTGCGATACGAGCTGACACGCCTCGTTTTTTAACATGAATAACACTCTTGAAGATTTCAGTGCGCCACGATTATATTCAAGAATATTAATCTTCTCAACCAATGTTTTTTTTTTCAAAGTATATTTTACATAACTAATATTCTTGATATAAATATACTAATCCATCTTTCCTCACATCATTACAGCATTCTCGTAAATTTTCTTGATCTAGAATCCATATTTCTAGCATGACTCAGCAAATTATTTCACGGTGAGGTTTTAAAAAAATGTTTTTTTCAAAGTTAAGCATCATAGCTACCGTAAAACTGTCTATATTAATCTGTGAGAAACAACAAGTTCAGGAAAAGGTACAGATCGTCACAGTACATTCATCGTATCGCTGCTTCTTATATGCCTTTTTATGGTATCTGATTGGATGGTAGTGATTCATACGCGCCACTTGAAATGGTTTCGTCCGATTCGAATCGCTTCACATGCTGATTTGTCAGTTCGTTTACACGCACCAGCACTTGCCCCAAATTCTCATCATATGTGCACATGTTTCGTTTTCCTGTATTTTACATCGGTTTTTCTTCTTGAAAACGTGCCTACTTTTTTGCTTAGTTAATTCTGTATTTGTGATTTACGCTTGGTCGCCGAATACATCTGCCTACTAATCATACAGATAGAAGAGGCTAATGAATTTAGGAGATATTCGCGCATCGCGAGACCATTTTGCTCTTTTTTCTGTTTCTTTTACTTTATATGTAAGAATCAATTAGCGGTCAATCATTTCAAGACTATTGTTTAGAAAGTGTATCTCCCAACATTTCCAGTAATTATTGATTTATTTTTTTGTCATAAAGAAATATTAGAAAAATTCTGCCCACAGGGCGAGTAGAGCAATAAGGACGACAGTAGTGTCAGACTTGCTTAAGATAAAGTTTCTGAGTATTACGAGGGGCGTGCAATAAGTAATGCCCATGACCCACTTCCCATAGCAGTAGAGCAATGAAAGTTTGCACAGTTATTAGTCTTTCTCTATATAAGGTCAAACCGAGTTATGCATTTCTCCCATCGTTTGATGCAGCTCTGGAGACCGTTTTTGTAAAACACTCCAGGTTAGTCCTCCAACCACGACCTTACTTCAAATATAAAGGCTGCATCATCTTGGAAACGCTCTCCTTTCAAACACAAATTCATGGCTGGGAAGAGGTGAAAGTCAGAGGGCGCAAGGTCAGGAGAGTAGGGATATACATATATATATATATATATATATATATATATATATATATATATATATATATATATATATATATATATATACAGTGCCTGCAAAAAAAAGTCCGCACTTTCAATCTTTTTCAAAAACTGCACATTTAAGCTAAATTTAATGTAACTGTTTATACAAACGGTAACCTCATTTGATTAGGCTTTTATATCTCTATAATTTGAATTGTTCTTATTTGATCTTTAATTGTAATATTCTAGTGTTCACGGCAATTTAAAAATAATTTAAACTTTATAAGGTTAAAAAACAAGTTCGCAGCAACAAATTCGCTTAAAACCAGCTAAAATTATCGCCCCTAAATCAGTTTAAATTATCCGTCAACAGCAACAAAACATCTCTAATCGTCATTGTTGTTATTACAGGTTATACACCATAATATTTAGTCCATATGCCACGTCTTTTTCTTAGTGATTATCAGGAACACATTAATCTCCACCTTTCTGGTTTATCAAATCGAGAAATCGGCGGCAGATTGAAATGTGATGAGAAAACGTTACGAAAGACTGTGCAAAAGCACCAAAAGCAGTGTTCATGATGCCCCTACATAATGTCGTACTAGAGTTTTCTATCAGTGAATACAATGCTATCAAGATCCACAGCCTAAGAAACTGATTTGAAACGGCTTCCCAAATCCAACAACAGTGCAATCTTGTAAAAAAATGTTCTTTTTCTACTGTTAAGGACATATTAAAGAAATGTGATTTGCGAAGATGTATTGCAAGACGCAAGCCAATGATTTCCGTAAAGAACTGAAAGCGCCGTCTGGACTTCGTCTGATGCAATGATGATCATGCCACTTACTATTAATCAAAAGTACATTTTAGCGACGAAAACAAGTTCAATAGTCTAGGCAGTAATAGTAGGCTGTAGGAGGATAGACGAATAATTTAATCTTTGGTTCTTAGTTGCAACGCTGCAAGGTCGTGGAGGTTCACTTTTGTTGTAGGAAATTATTAGTCTCAATAGTCCAGGGTCTACATTTCGCCTGCAAGGTTGAATTAATTCGATCAAGTGCATTAATATTTTGACTGATCATTTTGATCATTTTCTACCCTACTTTGTTCGGAATTTGGATGATAATCCCATATTCATGCAGAATGATGCTCCATTGATTCAGCTATGGAAGACGATGATATTCCGTGTTTGTATTTTCCTGCACGGACCTCAATCTCATCGAAAACGTATGCCATTACATCAAGCAACAGCTAAGCAATGATAACATCCAAATTTGAAAGAATTTTGGATAAAAATGTAAGAGAAATAGGATACCATTCCCCGGGAGTATTGCTGCAGTCTAATTCAAGGAATTCCCAAGAGTTTACAAGCTTTCAAATTACAGAAGCGCTATAGACGCCAAAAGTCGTTTCTTTTTAAATAATTTCACGCAAATGTATTTGATGAGTTAAAGATTGCTCTCAGATAGTACGTGTTTTTGAATATATCCATTTAGAATCGACAAAGTCTAATTTAAAAATGGATTTCCGATTTTGAATAGATTTAACATTACAATTAACTATCCCAATTGCATTCGATACGAATTTTCTCTGTAGAAAAAGAACTAGTGTATAAAATCAACAGTAGAGTATGTTGCCTTATAAATACATGTTTTGTTTAGAGTACAATTCAGCCGCGATACTTGGTTTTTGTATGTTGAATTAAACGTCCGCATTTTATGATAATATTATAAAAATCAGTAGATCACTTGGAGATCAGTGTGTATGTTTAGAGCGCAAATTTGTAATATATTTGAATTTTAAACTTTATTTTAAACAAGAAATGTTAAGAATGCTATAACTTCGTTATTGTTTGATGTAAACGACAATCGTGCTTCGACAAATTCAATCCTAGTAGGTATATGAGGCTTCCTCCCATTGCACCATGATGGGGTTTTTAATAGGAGCACTCAATCCATGCATTTCTTTTTAAAATAGACGATTTTATCAGTTTAATGGCAATATAACATGCGCTGTAAGAAAATTGGTTTATCCTAATTCCATCCAGATAAAACGCCTTTTCTCCCTGCTAGTATATATATATATATATATATATATATATATATATATATATATATATATATATATATATATATTTACTTCTAAACCATGGTTCTTGCATTCTGATAACTGTGTATCTCTTTTCGAAACACACGCAAATTAGTCACACAGATAGATATATGCTTGTATGTGCGTAGAAGAGCGATCCTAAATAAAGAGGTATGCTCTTTACACGTTATAATTTATTATTAGATAAAATTAAAACAGTGAAATGTAAATTCATAAATATAAATATTTCACAAAATAGTTTTTCCGTGTATCTTCTTCAGCACGGTAATCATTGCAGATTTTCACTTAAATAATCCATATTTTAATATTTTTTATGACTCTATTGTAAGATAGACATACATTTTCCCACGCATAAGAGTAAATTGTTGTAATCGCATAATATTAACATAAATAAATGTAAGAAAAATATCTGAATGTATTCCTTTACAAAACATATGTCAATTTAGCCATAACTAGTACGAATGAATATATAAGAATCATGTATTAAACACACATTTACTTGTTTTTAATGAATAAATGAAGTACCTTTCTGGAAAATTATGAAGAAAATATTTTTACACATAAAAAATTGAACATATAGTACATAAACTGCAGAATCTAATTTTATGTGCTCTTCAGTTGCACGAATAACATCTCTTGATAATAAAGAGCCATATTGATTATCGCGATCGATATTTCGAATATTGGTATGAACTTTCGATTAGTTTATGTGAGACTAAGCTCCAGTTGAAATCTGCTATAGATTGGGGAATATCTAATCCAGAATAGAACGAACAGATTGGATTTAATATGCATACGTTGTAAATACAGCTGACCTCATCAAATCCACAATCATCCAATATCGACAACTGAACACGGTTTGTATCTAATAGTTCATTAGTTCTTGCCAAGCAGAAAACAACTTTTTAAAATGGAATCATATAATTGTCTGCTTATCGATCCGTTAGCAGCTTTCATCTATATGTATGGACATCGTTTCATCACTCCACTCACTCACTCTCTACTTTATATATGTATATAAATATGCATATATATGTGTATATGTATATATATATGTGCATATATATATATATATATATATATATATATATATATATGTGTGTGTGTGTGTGTGTATAGGAAGAATAGGTAATATTTTAACGTAACATGAGAAACATGGGCAGGTAAATTTTCATATATATATGTATATATATATATATATATATATATATATATATATATATATATATATATACGCAAACATATTTTCAATAAAATTATAATAACAGTGTGTCTGTTTATTAGTCAGGTGTCTTTGTTGTCATAATCTGTGCAAAAAGATGTCCATGCATTTTGCTTTCGTGAAAAATATTTCTTCTAATATAATAGAGAATTCTATGCAACGAAAATTGGTCGTATAGATAAATATACTTACATACATTCATAAATAAATACACACGTAAATATATGTATATATTTATAATGGGTGGGTGTGTTTTATTTAATAATAATCCACTGATACGTGTTTTGTCGTTTAGGACTCATCACAGTAAACGACGAAAAACGTGCCAGTTGATAATTACATTAAAAACAATATATATATGCCGCTGGGGAGCCTGTGTTAGGCCTTGGGATCTTAGAGGAGGGCAATACTTTGCGATTGGTGTAAGGGAGCCCGATTCTAAAGTGACCCAGTGTATAGACAAGGCGCATTGTGTTTTATATTTGCGGTATAGAATATTAAAAAGACGAGTAACTGCAGTAACCAACGCATGGGACGACACGGTGGGCGAAACGTTGACTAGAGTATATATGCCGACCATGTCCATGGTGAGTGACATGTATCTGGAAACGAACTGAATGCATGGGTTGACGCAACTTCACTAACTACAGGTATCGTGTTTGAAAAATTGGGAGCTGTTGTTGAAGATGCGTGCTGGTTTAGTTCGAAAAATGATGCCCAGCATATAAATTTGGCAGAACTTGATGCCACGCTAAAAGGCCTTTATCTTGCATTGCAAGACAAGGTTGTGCATCTCCATACTGACTCATTGTGTGGTTACCATTGGTTGACTCACACGAGGTACGGGCAAAATGAATTCCGATGATCAAAATGTATAAAAATGTTGACCCTTCCCTTTACTTTAAAATTCAACAAAAATCACGGAATTAACCAATTTTAATCTAGTTTTCAGTATTTATAAAATAATGATCACGAAATATAATGAAGTAATTATTTTTATTTAAGTTTAAGTGAAAATATATTATTTTGTTTAAACAAAAATACCTTTACTAAAGTTATGGTTTTCAGTAGTAAATAAAAAACGCAAGTTTTATTTTGTCTTTTTTATATAAATAACGCGTCCTAATATGTAAAAATAAAAAACAAAATAATTTTTACATGAACAGTACGAAAAAAGCCCTAAAATCCGTATTAATTAATTCGATATAACCCGAAAAAGATTTAATTTCCCAAACTACCGATATTACTATTGAATTAGATAGTGTTTATTTAATATTTTCACACACAAAAAATATAAAAGCAAATATATTCCTACTTTCTTTTACAGATTCTGAATGATAATGCCACTACATTTCGATGTCAAGAATTGCAGAAAATCACATACGAATAAAAGATTTGAACGCGTTATCTATGTGCATATTTTCCTAAAATGAACGGTATAGTTGAGCCGTGTCACCACACCCTCAAACAATCGCAGCCGGAACACAGTGCTTTATTCCAGAAGCTGTGCACTCTAAGTGACACCCAACACCAGCAACGTCACAAGCTAATGCAATTTACCGTTATGAACAGCATATAAAAGGAATGGATGTAACAATATCAGTGGTTAGAGTTGTCAATACGCCATATAAAATAAGATACCATGTTTGGATAAAACCCCCTAATGCTTGGTGCACTGCAAAACTTTGCAGAGGACGAATAGATTGATGGTGTACCTCGTCACGTTAAAGATATCCGTCCTGCCATGCCTCTTCTAATTCTAAGGACGGTGAAGTTGATCACATACAGTTCAGGGATGGTCCTTATCGCCTACTGCCTCTTCAGTTCAGCATGAAAACATTACCTACAGAACCAGATGGTAGCGATATTGAGAAAGACAAACACGGGTAGTGATGATCGAACTCCTCATTAAAGTACCCCAGAAAAACGAATACTGCTGACTTTCCTTGATTTTGAAAGATCACCTATAGAACAAAGAGATGGGATAATGGACCATATTGGTGGCGTAACAGTGGTAATGAGGAAAATGGCAACGAGGAAGTGATGTCACCCTGCACTGTTTGTGATCATGAGATCAGGAGGAGTGTAGGGAAATGCGTGACTTACTTGAATAGCACCTGACATGGTTCAAAGGGTCGGTCTTGGGGCAAAATGAAAGAAAAAAAGGAAAAACTAACATGGTGAAACATTGATTTACGCTGAATAACCACGTGAATGTAAAATCGGACGGGCAGCGAACATGAGGCAAATATACAGAAGGCGTGTTACCTACGCAGACGTGTGGAAGTCAGTTGGAAAGATCGTTGCGTTCAGATGTCGGACGCTTTCACAACAGTGTCGAATGTAACCGGGAATTTGTGATTTGAAGTGCAAAATAAATAACACTTGAGTAGTTAAATTATAACAAACGAAGAAGAAGGAAAACTAAAGAAGAAATAAATAATAGAAATGACGATAATGATGAAGACACATGGGAGTCACCGTAAGTTCTTGTTTATAAGACGAAATATAAAGACCTAAAAGTTTTAGCCCTGCGAAAAAAATCATCATCACATTCGGTGATTCACGCCCATTTTAAATTCGTTTATATTTCAAATTATAATTTCTGAATAAATGAGCATTCCAACATTTTTCAAACAAATGTTACAAACTTTTCGAGTAAACTAAGAAGAAATATAATTTATTCGCCAAATATAACCCATTTATGCATAGAGGTGTATAAAGTCCTCAGCTCTAAAATTGTGAAATATTAAAAAAAAATGGTGATTCATGAGGAGACACTAATACTGCGACAAATGTGCATCCGCTTTTCGTTCATATCTTTTAGAGATAAGCTTGTTCCAATTCGAGTGATATTTTAGTGTTATGGTGAGATTATATTTTCAGGTCTTATTGAGACAATTAGAGAAGTTGGTTGCTTCGTTTCTTTTCTCGTTTTCAAGAGTTTTTCGATAGAATTAAAAAATATGAGTTTTATTTCGCTTGCTCAATTCGGCGGTCGACTGGAGTCGATAAAATCATTTTCTATTGAAGATTAGCGCAGGGCAGATTTTTAATTTCATCAATCACTCGCACGTGATATTCGCATCCGCCTTCAAGCATACGAAACAAAAATAGTTAATTCATTTGAACGATAGGTTGTTGCTATATTGAAATTCAAAATGCACTTCCGACTTGCGTACCGTACGTCTTGATATCAGATGACTTTCTGACCCTCGATATAGACGCCACGCCGCCACAAATGCGTATATATATATATATATATATATATATATATATATATATATATATATATATATATATATATATATATATATATATGTATATATATATATGTATATATATAAACACGTGTCAGTGGATAATTACATTTTAAAAATAATATATATACCGCTCCCCGATTGGGGGTACCAAATTGGTTAAAGGGGAAAATTATTCCCAACTCGCATTTAGGTAAAATGCACTTTCGTAAATAATGTAATTTATTCAAAGCATGTCGCTAAAAAAAACAAAACAAAAGAAACATCTAAGTAAATCGCGATATATCTAGATAGTTTGCGAGATGGTTCAGGGGTAAGCGGTTAGGCTCATTACCGTTGGGCCCCAATTTCGAATCTCGCTAGATACATCAACTCTGATGAGCCGTAGACGACGAAACACGTGTTAGTGGATCATTACATTTTCAAAATTATATATATATATTTATATATATATGTATATGTATATATACATATATATATATATATATATATATATATTATTCATACTAAAACGCCCTCTAATCATTTATAAAAATGTCCGTTATATCATTTTCTAAGCTTTCTCTATCATTATATTTCATGTTCATATAGATCTAGTTGATTCTACCCGCCTCTCTACTTCTTTAGTTTTTAACATCTTTTTGTCTTTTCCCATCACGGTGGGAATTTTTTACAATGTTATACTAAAACAGTAAAAACTATATATATATATATATATATATATATATATATATATATATATATATATATATATATATATATATATATATTTATATGTATATATACATATATATACCAAAGTTTGGATTAATTGCGTCCACTTACTAAAAGTGCTCTTTATATATGTGATTGCCAAAAAATTTGAGCAGTTAGCCAATTGGAGTTTAATTACAAGTCATTTCTCTTCATAATCCCTTATTTTCATTGTATCCCATGTATTTTATGCATTCTGTTTGGAGGATAAAAAGTGTGTGTGTTTTTTTTCTTTTGCAACATTATTAGGTGAAACATTAAGCTCTGGTCAGGTATGAATAAAGTTTTCCGCATATTTTAAAATACTTTATCTTATTTTAGTAAGAAGACGATATGTTCTAGCAAACATTTGAGATAATAGCCTGAAGCATATATTGCCCAATGCCTTATATGTACCAATAGGGTAACTTCCTCATCTTTGTATGGGGTGATTGTGCCATTTTTATCATGATATTAATCCATATATTATAATAATAATTAAATAAATAGGTTTCTAATGTATTTTTTTCTATTTACGAGTAAATTCAAGTAGAAACCACTAAAAGGGTGCGGAATTAAAAGCCCCACTCACGGCACATTGAGGTAGAAGCCCTATACCCATGGGGTCTTTCAGGAGGCACTATGAAGGATGTCTGATGGCGGGTCAGTCAGCAATATTTCCCATGAAATGGGCATATCCAGGAGATCGTTACGTCAGAGGATTAGTGGTGTTCGGTCATACATGTTCGTGGAAGACCACGAGCCTTGCTTCCAGAGGACGCGGATTGTATAGCAAGGGCTGCTGCTGCCCTTAGTGATTTTGGGTATGCTTTTGACAAGACTGAATAACGCTATATTTAAATCCAATTTAGATAAACCTGGTAGTAAAGATTGCCCAATTTACAGACAATTTACGTGGTATGGATTGGTTGGATGCATTTATGAAAATAAATATTCAACTGCCACATTGTGTTTGTCAAAATATTTGCAAGAAGCGGGCAGCAGTAAGTGTTAGTGAAATGGATTACTATTTTGATAATGTTAGAATGTCTCTTGAATGCATCAAACCTGAAGACATTTTCTATGATGAAACTAATTTGGATCATAAACTTAAGAGAAAACTTTTTACAAACAGTAGAAAACATGCTGAAAGGGCAATGAATGATTCCAAGAGCCCTATATGGGTTAGGTTCGCTTGTTCTGCAAGTGAGAGTGTGCTAGCAACTTATGCCGTTTATGAAGGGGAAAACCTCATTGATAATTGGGATCTAGCTGGTCCGGTTCATGCCATTCATAACAGAAGTAAATCTGTGTGGTAAGATAACTACGTGTTCACTGATTGCTTCAAAATAATTGCTGTCCCATACTTCCGTCGCTTATCTAGCAATCACCAAAGGGTTATCAATGGGGATAATTTGAGCGCCTATTTTGGTGCGGAAATGTTGCGGATCTGCGAGGCTGACAGCATCAGGCATATATTCTTGCCATTTATTAGTACTGGCATCTTGCAGCCCCTTGATATCACTGTTTATCGGCCTATGAAACCTGTATGGATTAAGGTTCTTTTCGACAAAAAACGCCTCGCCGAAATATACATTTACAGGTGTGCTTTACTAGAGAGGATGGAACATTTTTTTAGAACTTGCTAAAAGTGTTTTTCGGGCGCATGGCATTTACCCATAGAACAGGACCCGAATAATAGCGAAACTGAGAAAGGAAAAATCAGCTGAGTCACCTCGGAAAATTATCAGCCGCTTGTTGATTGACTACCTGAGATAGCTCAGGGAGAATGCAGTTCCACAACTATAAAGAGCCAAGAGGATTCACGTAGAGCTAGGAAAAAGAGTCACTGTTGCTGACCTACACGCATCAACTTAAGGGGCATCCTCGCGGATGCTTCCTGCCCAGAAAATTAAACTTGCTTCGCAGAAGCTTGTGCACGAGTCATCTGACAGTGACCTGGATGATCCTTCAGCCAGATAATTCCACTGTTGATGATCTAACCCCAACAGAACCATTGGGGATTGAACAGTTTGAAAATGGGTGACAATGTTTTAGTGCACTATCAAGGTAGAGGCAAACAGAAAGACTATTATATTATAGGAACATTATTTTACTTGATTGGGCCCGGAAATGTTGCCTGGCATGCTCGTAAGTTTTTCTATGTAGAGGAAAAGAAAGGGATGGCTGTGTACCTGGCATTCCAAGAGCGAGATGTCTCAGATATTACTGTAACAAAAACAGACTAAATTATATGAAAACTGGACAAGCCTGTGTTTGTGAAGATGGGAGCAATTTAAAATATATTTTCAGTGCTTAACGTCTCATTGTGCGTTAAATATTGTAAGGTATTTTGTGGTGCTGTCAACTAATTGACAGTTCATTTCTTCCTGACCATGTGTATAGTAAAGGATTTTGTTTATTTTATGTAGTTTGTTACCAACATTGTTTCATATTTTCTAAAAGTTGGCTTACTTTTTTCTGATTTTCTGAAATATTTTTATATTCTGTTCCTTGTACTTTGTGATATTTTTTAAAAAGCTTTTAGTAAAGTAGTCCAATTGATTTCAAACTGTTTTTGCATTACATACTTTAATTCTATATGGATTGGGGAAGATACCCCATTGATGGCTCAGTTACCTCGAAAGATAGAACAACTGTACCATATTCCTTATATAAATGTACTAATAGAACGTTCACCTACTTCATATTTACAGTATAATATCTACATCCATATTTCTGTACTTTGAGATAATAAACTAAATCAAACTACTCTTGTAGTTTCCACGAGGTTAAAAAAATATAACAAAATACCAAAAACGTGGCGTAATTTCGCGAACATAGGTATATATATATATATATATATATATATATATATATATATATATATATATATACTTCCATCATTAATTATGCAAAAAATAAATAAAATGTTGATTTAGTGTTTCAACATTATGCTTACAAATTACAATAAAACTTGCTGAGTATGCACTGTTTTAAGGTGATTGTAAAAATGGAACGGAAACTTAAATTTCGCTCCGTTTTGATCTTTCTTAATTTTTTAATTGTGCCCGCCAAAGAATATAATCAAAACGGTAACATTCAATAATTATACTTTATGTATATAAAACACAAAATATTAATTTTAAAAAAAGTTTATAACGAAAGTGAAATAATTCCATTGTTAAACGAAAAAGTCAGTTTGGTATATGTTTCTGTTATCTTTTACAAAAGTCCAGCTTACCATTCACATTGGAAATGTTTACATTTATAGGTTGTCGAGTACGTTTACAACGAATAAACACGCCAGTCTAGTAGATGTATCAGAAAATTTTTTTGGAATTTGTGACACCCCTATCAGGAAACTGCGAATAAAATATAAACAACTCGTAATGTCTCCTTTAAAAGTGTGTTGTATATTTTCTTTATTGATTATACTTCCAAAATAAACAATTAAAGTTGTTTTAAAAGTAAAAGAAATATTTTTTTAAAACATTAATGAATTTTACGCACTCAATATTTTTCAATTTTTAAACTTTAAAAATCTATCGAAATTTTTCTATTGATTTTATTTTTACGATATTTTCAGGGTCAATGTAGAATTTTATGCACTTCCAATGAACCCAATATGATATTTTAAACAAACGTTTTTTTTTATTCACGCCCACCCCATTTCCAAGTGTATATTAAAAAGTAAATAATTAATCTACTCACCAAAGTTTTATATATCACACATTGAAGAGAAAAGGTCAATAAATAATATATTCAAATTTAAAACAAAAAAAGTAGTGGTCCTTAGAAATTTACCTTTAAAGTTCGAAGTTTAAAACGTTTTTTAAACCACGTTGTTTGTTTTTCTTTTGTTCTTTTTCATGAAACCTTGGTCCTTGCTCCTTTTATTGAAAAAAATTGGTTTGAATTACATTTTTCGAGTACTTATAAGCTTGGAAATAATAAATGGAATAATATATTTAAATTTAAGACAAAAAAGTAGTGTTTTTTAGAAAATTACCTGTAAAGTCCGAAGTTTCAACCTTTAAAAAAACACGTTGTTTGTTGTTTTGTTTTTAAATGAAGCATTGGTCATTGCTCTTTTAATTGAAAAAATAGGGTTTGATTTACATTTTTCGAGGATTTATAAACTTGGAAAGATGGGGTGGAATTATTCACTATTTTTTACGAAATTTCTGACACACCTACCAACCAACCCATGTTAAGAACGGCTTTCGGAATAGACGCCCCTAACCTTGCCAGCATACCCAAAAAGCTATAAAAGTTGACGTGTCGAATGTGAACGATGAGTTGGACGTAATATAAAAAGATACCGAATTTAAAAGGGAACGAAATTCAAATGTCCGTTCCATTTTTACAACTACCGTAAAGCAGAGAATTCTATGCAAATTTTACTTAACTTACTGTATCAATGCTATTTTTAAGCAAAAAATAGGTTTGGCTATAAATTCCTAAACTCATTTCCCCCTAAATAATTTAGGTGACTGAAATAGGAATCTAATTTAATCTTTAATTTCCTGAATAGTATGTGAGAAATTTATTTTTCTTCGAGTTATATCGAATTCATTAATACGGACTTTAGGGGATTTTTTCGTGATGTTCCTGTAAAAATTATGTTTTATTGTTACAAATTACGATGCTTTATTCATATAAAAAAATAAAAAATAAATTATTGCGTTTTTATTTACTACTGAACACCATACCTTTAGTAAAGGTGTTTTTTGTTTAAACAAAATAAAACATTTTCACTAAGAGTTAAGTAAACTCATTCGTTTATTATATTCATCGATCATGATTTGATAAATACTGCAATTTTCATTAAAATTTGTTAATTTCTTGCTTTTGGGTGATTTTTTAAGTAAAGGGAGGGGTCAAAATGTTTATACACTTTGAGCGTCGGCATTCATTTTATCTGTACCTACCATTTTTGGATGAATATTTGATAGGAAAGCGACTATGTGTGGTTAATTTGAATTAAATTTAAATCACATGGTTACATTATCAATAATCATGTAATTAAACCCATTGAAAATTAACCGATATTGAAAACACATTCTGTTTACATTAAGCCTGTAGTGGTGAGATGAAAATATCCTTATAGTGATGTACTTTTTGCAACTGAGATTTAAAAAAAAACCGGTAGATCAGGAGAAATAAATGTCCTAAATTTTTAACTTTTATCATCTGAAATTTTCAAAACTCGCTAATTCACCCCCTCCCGATAAAAACTCCATATTTTAACTTCCTACCAGAAAAAAATTATAAATATGGTATATTCAATATATAAAATGTTCCGTGTTTTCTCACTATATGGTTATGTTTATTGAAGCGGTTAGCTCCCAAGAAGGCTTACATATTTTATCAGCTATTTTAACCTGTTTTTTCAGAGACGATTTTTTTGCAAGAAACAAATCATAAACTCAAACTTTTTATAATAAAAGTGAAATTGAAATATACTGC
Source organism: Euprymna scolopes (assembly GCF_053919585.1). Classification (NCBI taxonomy): domain Eukaryota; kingdom Metazoa; phylum Mollusca; class Cephalopoda; order Sepiida; family Sepiolidae; genus Euprymna; species Euprymna scolopes. Next base: position 44,178,658 of record NC_136515.1, on the reverse strand, counting down.
AAATAAAACATCACAATAATTGTGCAACATATTTTGAAATTAGAAAACTAAAAAAGCTAAAAAAAATGGTTTTAGCATGTTAAAAGTATTTAGGTTAGTAGATAATTAGATTCTACTGTATTGGTATCAATTGTTTTTTTTTTTGTTTTTTTTTTACTGTTGCTCCTTGCTTTTTTACAATTTTCGACTAAATACTTCTAAATTAAGCGGGGTTTCTTAGATTGTATTTTAAACTAAACTTCGGAGGTTTGAATGCCCCCCACCTTAAATGTACTTGGAAAAATTGATTTTATAGAAAGATTAAAGAATTGTTAGCCGAAGAAAAGGTCAACAACAACACAAATAATCAATAAATAATTGTTACCAATGGCAATAAATGCTACTTTTTTTTTACTAACATGAATGAGTTTATTTTATGTTTTAAAGTATTCTCAAGTGCTTTTCGGTATTTTTTAATCTAAAATTGCGGGTGTGTGGGTGCAAAATATCTCCAGATTTTCTAGAATTCCTGGCTAGATTGCAAAGGGAATCTTCAGATCTAGCGAGAAACCCGCTAAATTGGAAACACTGGCCACGTGACAGGAAGCAATAATCAATAATTGTCCCTAAATAAAAAAATGGCCTATCGGTAGAAAGAAAACCACCTATTTATCATAGAAAATTTAAGTATAGTGTTATAATTAAAAAAGAAATATATAAAAACACACATGGATAGAGTAAAAATATTATACCAAAAAGAATCCATCCGTCCAGTGATTTTTAGACTATTAATTGCGAACGAACCAAGAGTTACATTTATATATATATATATATATATATATATATATATATATATATATATATAATTTAAAGGAGATTAGAATAATAGTCTAAAGAGCTAAGTGTATTTTAATGTAATAGTGAAATTACTAGTTTAATTAAAATACAGGAAATGCTCGTTGTAATTAAGATATATAATAAGCTCGATAGTTAAATGTCCTAGAGCTAATTCAATATTAAGTAATGTGATTTATAATTTAAAAATTAAAAAAAAAAAATTTAATTTAAAAATCAAATTTTAATTAAATTAAAAATCAGTTTCATGAGAAGGAACAACATCAAAGTCAATTATCTGTACGATTCTGAAAATTTTCTTAGAACATTTTTAACCCTGAATTGAAATGTAAGACCTACATCATATACCTTGCCTAATATACTGGAAGATTGGGATCGGGCTACCGGTGCCAGAACATTGCAACTCCGGACAAAAAATCTTCGACCTGTAAAAGAGTCAAATACGATAGAGTACTATTCTCACATCTTAGTTGGAGCCTTAAAAAAAGGCCTTGTCCTGCCTAAACAGGATATAGAAACGTCTTCCAAATTATGCAGACGATTGCCCTTTAACATCATTACTTTCTCCCAGAAAAGAAGTTGCGAGTCCGGTACATTTATCGTGAATGTTTGACTGGGTTTTTAATCGATGTTTTCCCTTCTAAAATCATTCAACATAAATACTTGCCGAATTAAAAAAAAAACAAAAAAAACTGCAAATAACTTTACTCTATACGCTATATTTGTGACCAAAATAAACGAAACTTCCACAAGGAGACTTTTCACCCCGAATGTATTCAGCTATTGAACAGACAAAATATCTGCGTCCCGTCTGTTTATATCATGTTCGACTTCCTGTCTAATGTGAACATTTTTTATTGAGTCGTGCATATAGATACGCTTTAGCGTCACTGATAATGTCTCTCAACTACCTAACACTTTATTCTCATTTTTGAATGGCGGTTAAGCCTCGATAATTAACGATATTCTTAGTATATATATATATATATATATATATATATATATATATATATATATATATATATACAGAGAGGGAGAGAGAGATAGAGACAGAGACAGAGACATAGGTCGTCTATCAGTAGATTACTAATCATAATAATAATCTAGGAATATGATCATTATAAAAAGAGTAAATTATATCATTTTATTGTACAAAGACACAATGTAACAAAAATTATAGACACCCGAATACACCTTTTAAGCAGTAGTATAAAGACTAAGTTACTACCCGTCCTGTTGTTGGTTTCGAGCGTTTTAAAGACTAAGTAATCAATTCATAGCTTGTGAAGGTTTACTAAACTATATACATACACACACACATACATACATACATACATACATACATGAATACATATATACATACATTATATCAAAGCAAGTTGACGGCATTTTTTTTTTAGTTTTTCAAACAGTTCTCAACATTAATATTTCTTTAAGCAGATTAAATATTAAAGAATTGTAACCAGACTTATGCCTACATATGCTAGGGCTTCATGCTTTCTAAACGAACACTGTAGGATGTAAAATTCTCACCAGTCCGGGATATTATATATATATATATATATATATATATATATATATATATATATATATATATATATTATATATATATATATATATATATATATATATATATATATATATATGATGAAAATAATTGAAGTAGTATTCCGACAAAATAGAGAAATAAAAAGGAACACACCGTATTATATGTTCACCAACGTTTCGAAAGGAATCTCGAAATCAAGACGCAACGTTGATGAACACATAATATGGTTTGTTCCTTTTTATTTCTCTCTCCCTCTCTCTCTCTCTCTCTCTATATATATATATATATGTATATACATATATATATAATTAGTGACCGATTATTTAATAGTTTTTTGATTTTCTAAACAGGTTGTCTTTACAATTCTACAAACAATCAAGTATTTATCTAATTGTTGTGGGGTGCAAAGCACTCCTATTGTAGAACTAAGTGGAATAAACTAGTCCTATTGATACCACTAGTTTCAGAGAAAAAATGGAAACATTCGAACCACGTTTAACTGCATGCTACGAACACGTTCCTCTCATACCATTTTAGAGGGTCCTGTGTTCTTTATGATAAATACATATTATATTGTATACACTCCACGCTACTTTTTATTTCTTTCATTAATCACCCCTAGCACAGGTCTACAACACTAATAACTATGATTTTTTCACGAATTGATTAGTAAAGAACGCACTTTATACGCTTGTAACTGTTTTTCATATTCGTTGTATAAATATAAATGTGGGGACTTCATACGCCCCTTTCTCATTTGTCGTTTATGGGACACCTTTAAATCCAAGCTATCCATTACGCACGCACTAATTTTGTGGTAGGAGGGTTTATGTGCGTAAAAAAAATAATAAATAAAAACAATTCCACATGGTGCCTTCTATATAGAAGATTGGAATACACAATTCGACTGTGTTTAATCTTTTATCTTTTGCGTTTTCAAGTTTGAGATTCATTGAATATGCTATCAATAATTATTGCCTTTCATATGAGAATAAAATTAAACTATTTTTACGAAAACGCTAAAATATGCATACTTAAAACATTTAAAAATAAAAAAAATAAAAAATAGAATGTGTAAACTTATTCATATACCAGTACATGAATAATGCTTTAAATAATCGATACCAAAATTACAAAAAAACAGGATGTTAAAATTATAAGAAATAATTATATGTCTTTTCACGTGGTATTTTTTCATGACACGGTAGGCCGTTGCGGTTTACACAAAGCTGTTATATCCCGTTTTTTAAAATTTAATATAACTATGACACATGGATGTCTGTAGACGATTGATGTGATAACCAACAAGTTGCATCCACAGAGGGTTATAAAAAACTTCCCTTTTAAGGGCAAGCGAATTCCAATGGAAAATCTTTGTCAACTTCATTTATTCAATAAAGAATAGCGGGAATACGGTATGATCTAGTTCATTGGCTATTATTAATTGGAAAATAAGAAAGTAAACGATTTTAATCATGAATTGAAAGTGATATTAAAAGTGAGAAATATAATGTAAAAATTATGTTTGCTTTAAAACTAGAAAATACGTTACTTTTTCTGTACATTTAAAAAGTATTAAGAAACATTTAAACTTTGATTGATCAATTATTAGGAAGTTAAAATTATTAAGATTTAAATAAAATATTTCAGCATGAATAGTGTCTCCAATTATAATATAATTCAATTATAAAAAAATGTATTTGCTTATCTAGTTACATTAAATGTCATAAGAAATGGTGAAATGAATATTATGGCGCGATTGAGTTATCATACCTAAAATCTAAGATCGCGGCGGTAGGTAAAATGTACGAGTTTATTATAAACAATGGAATTATATGAATTTATTAAATATAAAGAAAATTATGACATAGTATGTTTGCATATTCTTATAGCCAATCATAGTAAATGGTATTTAGACATTAAAAAAACTTTGATTTGAAAACCTTTAAAAACATATTAATGGTGCATTTACCTTCCGAGAATACTGGGTAAAACGCGTTTTTTTTTAAAAATAAATTACTTAATATTCTATTAAAAATTATAGAAAAGTATAATGTTATCCTGCTTTTTACATAATGAACTCAGACTTTATCTTTTTAATAAGACCAGAAATTGTTAAGAATTATCCGATTTTTATTGGTTTTAAGAAGACTTCGATATGCAGCTTTTGATCGATTGTCGGTCACTATATACAATCATTTATCGAGACATTATTATTAAAACATATATTGAAAAGGATCTTAAATTTACTCAATACATTCTGTTGTGTATCCATTTATCGGGTTCTAAAATCATTGTTGTGAAAGCCTATTTTAGAGCATATTTCATGATATGTTACACTGTATGATGCTAATTTAGAAACTCCATACGACATTGTTTACCCTATATATTTACCATAAACGGAGTGCTGTTAAATTAAATCCATTTTCAATAGTTATATTCGCTTCGAAATAACAATTTAGTGTCTATAGCACTTACGTTGTTTCAATAGTACGAATATATGATTCCCCATTGATTTCCTGTTGCCCATTGCATCTATAATTAGCATCATAAAACCCGAGTGATGTGCAACGCCTGTATTATAACGATCTACTTCTTGACGGTTCATTAAAGTGCTATTAGAATGTCGACATTTTAAAATACCTCAATCATCGTTAACAGGATGTTCACAATCATAAACGTCATCTGGTCACATTGCATGTGCGTTATATTACACGGGAAGAATTATGGAATTAGCCCGTCAACAATAAGGAATTCTTTACTGTCGAATTCTTCGAGGCACTAATAAATTTACGAAGCATTACACACATAAAATCTTTGCAGCGTATTCAACAGATGAATTAAGACAGAATCTTTCTACATCTATTTGATCAGTTAGGGTATAATAAGAGATGCATAAAACATGCTTGTAACTAAATATAGAGGAATCGTACAATTTTACAATACAGCGGTGTATATATCAAAAGTTACAAGTATTTGAATTTTACAATTAATTACTTGATCGTATGTGGTCTGTGTTGCTGCATTACGTTCATTTTTTTGGTGATGAGTCAAATTTATTACATAGTTGCCCAGCTTAAGATTCCCAGTCTCGTTATTTTAAGTAAACTCTTTTGCCTCCGGACACCAGGAGAATTAGACGTAAAGCATGTTAATATTGTGGAACAAATCCTGTTCTAGAGAAAAGCTGCATTCAGATTAAGAAACAAAATTCTTACTCTTGAATAGTTTTTATTTAATTGACAAATAACAAAAATAATAATAGCGATGACGCCAATACCGAGACATAAGCAAAATGTCCAATCTATACGGAAAAAGAAGAGTAAAAAAATAATAGAGCACGTTAGAGAACACGATCACGTAAGTTTTGGGTGATGTCAGGGCCGTAACGAAAAGCCACGCGTGGCGCACGAATGCTGAAATAAATGTTTTTTTTTGTGCAAGGTAAAACGAATATAAGTTGGTGTGTATTCTTTTTCTGTTTTGCGACTGAGGTTACAGCGTGTACCTTACGTTACACAATAGCAATATCATAAAAGAATACACTTTCCACCTAGCATACAGTTAATTTTTTACTTATCCAGACAAAATATATTTTATCGCCGTGACAGTTTCTTCAATAAACGATCTAATGATCTGTTTCCGAAAAAAAGCATGACTTCCTAACTGAGAATATAGACTTGAAAATTAAAACCAATTGCTACTTTAGTAAAATGATTACTTAAATGTACATCACGCATATACAATGCCCTTTAAGACAAACAATAATATATTTTCAAGATAAATTGATAGACATATAAAACCATGTATGATCCTTTTTTTTCAGATAAGGCAAATTATATGCCTGTTTTGATATCTCTTTTTTTGTCCAAACATGTTTTATTTGTGTCTATGGATGAAACAGAAACTAAAACAAATACACATTGCGATGTTTACCCTATTGTAAAGTAAATGGTTCTTATTGTGCTAATAACATGGTGAACACTAATGAAGGTTCCCCAGTTCTAATTTGATGAGCTGTTTGTAGATGCATCTACTGAACGTTGTGACGTGTTTCCCTATAAAATGCATACACCTTTTTTTCTAGAATATTTTAAAATTCGGATTACAATTCATCAGGTGAGTATATTCTTACAAATTATAAATATTATCATGGAATTATGAGAATTCATATTACAATTTAGAAAGTGTGCATTAATATGTGCCTGATGAATAATGATAGAATCTGATGCAAATCTGAAACATTTGATATTTAAATAAGTGGTTGTATTCTTACTTTGTACAACATTCTTTAAAATAGGGCGGAAATCTGTAATGGAAAGATGTTTTTTTTTTCAATTAGGGCCTTATTAACACCCTTAAAACTCTAACAAAAATTAAATATGTATTACTCTTATTGAAAGGATTCACCTCCCTTCTTGTCTACAATTTAACACGACTCAATTAAACATATTATACCCAATATTTCCCATACAAAATAGTTTAGTATAGTATAGCCACCGAGCGCGTTTAGCTAATAAATATATAAAAAAAGATATACAGACAGTTGGCCGTTTATTTATCTTACAGTTATATTTGCCTATTACACGACTATGGTGATTTTGAATGTGGATATTAAACAAGTTTCTACTTAAGCGACCCTGTCTCGGATTAATTTACAAACGCATTCGATTGAGTGCGCGTGTTTGTTAGTCTTGCCCAAGATAACTGCACCCCCCTCGAAAAGACTTAGGCAATTTATTCGGTGAGGAAACCGGCCACCGTCTGGAAGTTTGTTGTTCGGGATAATCTTGGGTCGTGGGTTGGTGGTTTTTAACCGGTCTGCAGGACCAGAATATTTCTGGAAGACATAGAGGCGTCCAAGGGCGAACTTGCTCCTGCAAATTTAAACTATGCCACACAAGGCCACATTGTAAATCTTACTGGGTGTAATACAACCTTTTTAAAAGAATAACAGAATCAAGGTATACAATTTGCTGGAGATTACCTTAAAATAGAGACGAAGATGAAAAAAATTGTATGTTTTACAACGGGAAACTATATATCTTTGCAAATGCAAATACCGATATGCATGTTCTAAATTCTTCTTTAATAGAACACCTCAGATCAACGTTTTAATCATGTTCTTAATCCCGTTCCGAAAATTGCGCTTTCACATTGTTTGGTTGCAATGAATATCCAGTTAGCCTCGGGGTCTTTCTTGATCGTCCGTCGATATGAGAAGCCCAGAAAAGCTGCATGCAAAAATGGTTCCAGATTTTACCGTACGGCGGTGTATATATCATGAGTTACAAGTATTTGAATTTTACAATTAATTACTTGATCATAGATCATGCAAATACAAATATATATATTTTATTTTGATAAACAATGCTGGAATACATAATTCGTTCTACATACCAGTTTATGCCCATCTCTCAAACTATATTATAGCAACAAGACACAATATATATATATATATATATATATATATATATATATATATATATATATATTATTGAATAGCAAGGAATTATTCTGTTTTACAATTTTCCTTTTAATCTTCTCCAATCTTCGAATAGTCCTTTTTGTGTGTTTCTCGAAACTGTATATGTTGGATCCATTATCGCGAGCGTTTCCGACAGAAGTACTTCTAACATCCTTAGGCATAATGTAGAAATAAATGTAGAGATTGTTTTTTTAATTTACTTATATATATATATATATATATATATATATATATATATATATATATATATATATATATATTTTCCTAGTCACGTTGTAATTTGTTACAACTTAAGTTGGCGATTTTTTTTTGCATATATTAAACAGATTTATATATATACAAACACATATATACATTATTAAACATTTATCACACACATTTCAAAATGCTCTGGCTGCACTCATAATTAAATAATAATAATGAGTGCAGCCGGAACATTTTGAAATGTATATTTTATATATATATATATATATATATATATATATATATATATATATTATAACTTACGATATATATATATATATATATTATAACTTACTATATATATATATGTATATATTATAACTTACTATATATATATGTATATTATAACTGGCTATATATATATATATATATATATATATATATATATATATATATATATATATATATATATATATATATATATAGTAAGTTATGAAATATATATGGCGATCAATTTACACAGAATATTCCGCGTTTCATCGACGCTAGGAATCATCAGACTTATGCGGCGATTTTTTGGTTGTCTTGCGTTTTTATATACAAACCTACTATTGAGTTTGAGTTAGCCAATCAGCTCTCTAGTCTTATTGTATATTCTGTGTAGCTTAAGCGCAATATATCTTTTATACCTTACTACATAGCTCAACCTACGTATTGAGCACTGTTGAAGTAAATACATAAAGTTTTAGCATATATCTATACTTTCGTATATTAATTTATGAGGTTAAATTATGTAATCATATATATGTGTGTGTGTGTCTCTGTATGTGTGTGTGTGTGTGACATGTGGGTGAGGGCTTACCTCAAAGCTTCCGAAACTGCTCAGCCCATCTTTTGCACATTTTATGTAATTCTAATTTATATATCTAACAGTGTTCTTAGAAATGTAATTTACAGAAAGTTATCCTATAAGTATCGAAAAAAATGTCATCTAAAAAATAGTTTTTCTTTCTCATAGATGAAATAGAATAACTTTACGGGGGAATAATTCACGTTACGCCAATCAAGGGCTATAAAATCTTTACAACCAATTTCTTCCAAAAACAGATCGATAATCATCTTGATATATAGCTTAGTGTTAGAGAATTCCACTAGAAATCAAATGTTTTCCTATTTAAGCCCAGTTTTACCTCGCCGTTTTATTTTAATTTCAATTTACGAAAAAAGACGAGGGACCATTAGAAATTGTCGTAAATCATATTTTCCGTTGCATATTTTAAAACTAAACATTAATCATAAGTGGCTTTCCCAGCCCATTCATGGTCAAGTCCAATAATTAGCTGACGCGATATTGTAAAAAAACACAAACGTAAATTGATATTCGCTATTATTATTATTATTATTATTATTATTATTATTATTATTATTACAATAAATAAGTATGATTATTGATGATAATAATAATAATAATAATAGAAGAAGAAGAAGAAGAAGACGAATAAGAAGAAACATAAATATTTAAGAATCATTGTGCGAATTAGTCAACTGTGCAAATTAATCCTCTTAATATATGATAATAAAGGAAACTTTGGGCCTATAATAATTCATACCAAATCTGCATACAATAAAATATGATGTTTAAACAAATTGTATGACCAAACAACGCCGGATGTAAAGCTATTATATAGATACAAGATGAATTGAATCCGGTTTGGGTTTAGTATCTTGAAGATTTGTAACCATAAAAGCGTTTCATACTTTAAACGTCTAATCCGTTCCAAACTCTATGGAAAAACTTTATGATAAAACTTAACTAAGATAAAGCGACATATACCTAAACAAACCTTTCATCCCAGTAAATAAAGCATATATTAGAAAGCAATTCAACAACAACAAATTTAAATACGAAAATTTGAACCTTATCTTTCGAGTTAGGCGATGCCCGACATGTAAGACAAAATATAAAATATATTTTATTACTTTGTGATTAATATCATATGAGATTAAGAAATCAGAATGGATGATTTATTTATTATACTCTATTTGCGGTTACGAGTAAAAATACACACTCCACCTAAACGCAATTCTGAATATGCAGAATGAAAATTAAAAGAACATTTTTATTTTCAATTTGTTTTTCTTAAAATGTGTTAATTGGTGTAAAGCTTATATATATATTTTTCAATTTTGGTATCTGATTTAATGGGGGTGTAAAAAAAAATAAAATAAAATCCGAGAAAAGATGTATCTTCTGATAAAAAAAAATCCACAAACACACATCGAGATAATAACAAACAAAAGTTTTAATTGAATTAAACTCCAATTTTCAAAAGATTGTCAATGGAGAAACTATCCGAAAAAAGTTTCTTTCTGTCACACGTATGTTTCATGTCTTGATTTCTTTTCGAATGGTGAGATCTAAAATTGCAAATCACGTTTCCTAAACAAATAGTTTCGCAGGCAGAGTTTTTTGTATCTAGACTTTCCAAATATGTAGAGTATGGATGTATGTTGGTATAAATTATTCATACAATATATAAGCGGAGAGAATCGCTAGTATTGTAATGGCGATGTAAACATGACGAAATAGAGGAAAAGATATAACACACGAGCAATGGGCGCACTATATGTAGAATATTTCCTTAACTGAAAAAACCGCCAACATATATGGATGGTTTTTGGCCTGATGAGGCGATTTTCCCTGCTAGGGGGTCATTGAAACACGTTTGCTAATGTGTAACCAATAGCTCTCCCACAATCAATATATTGCTCGGTTTCATGCATTGAGCACTCTTTGGAATTACATATTCTGTTGTTGTCATGAGTTACTGAAACACTCTACCAACAACAACAGTATAATAATAATAATAATAATAATAATAATAATAATAATAATAATAATAATAATAATATATATATAATAATATATTACTTGTATCATAATAAAACGAACACACATGTATATATATGTATATATATATTCATATATATATATATATATATATATATATATATACACATGGGTGTGTTTCAGTTATTATGTAAGTAGAATAATAGCTGTCGGTGTTCTATGCATTTTCGTCGGGCGCAGGTGGAAACTATTCATTGCCAACAGCGTGTCCGATGCAATGGCTTCTCAGTGTTTCAGCGCAGCGGGTGACCATTGTAAAAATAGGTCAATTCTGGGCGGAATAAAGTTGTGTTGTGCAAGTAGGTAGATGATGATTATAAAAAAAAAACACGACAAAACACAATATAATGACAAACATAAATTAGGGGAATACGTGTTCACTTAGATTTGCAAGCTATTCTAAGAAATATACGCTTTGAAGCACGGGGCACTAGCTTCGCTGTTCGTACTTCATCCACCCATAAATAAAATTAGATATCCAGACAGACACAAGAAAAGACCGAGACAGAACACATGCGCACCGACTTTCCCAGTGGGTGTGTGTGTGTGTATGTGTGCATGTGTCTGTGTGTGTGCGCGAGCGTTTGTCTCTACGTGTGTGTATATATGTGTATTTTTGTACAAGAGATTGTGTGTGTAATAATACTGTATGCACACTACATAATTCTCAAGCAAAATGCGTGTCAATTGCTAGATATTTTTATTGCTAGACTGATGAAGCAAAATCGTATATATACACCCCCACACACACGCACATGCACACACACACACACACACACACATATATATATATATATATATATATATATATATATATATATATATATATATATATATATATATATACATACATGCCATTTTTTTTTCTATACGTTTTCAATGAATTCAATTATTTACGAAAGTGATTTTTTTTACCTAAATCAAGTTGGTAATACATTTTCCTTTAACAAAGATTGTAACACCGTATGGGATGCGGCATATATATTGTTTTTCAAATATATTTATCAACTGACACGTGTTTCGTCGTCTACGACTCATAAGAGTGGCTGAATTTAGCGAGACTTTAAATATATATATATATATATTATTTTTAAAACAGTAATCTACGTACACGCGTGTTTCGAGGTCGTTACCTCTCGTCAGCGTAGTTCAATATACGTTATAAGATATGAAAATTACGATAGAGCAGAATTTTACATGCATAATCCTTTTATGAAAACAGATAGCACGGAAAAAAATGATATAGGCACCAAGATTTCGAAATCGGGTTTTCACCATGCCAACCCAGGCATGTTCATTTTGAAATGCAGCTTCCAAGATGTGGCAAGAGTAATCCGTCTTAGCACCTGTTTGGCGTCAATATTAGACAATTGCATCTGTTTTGAGCCGAAGAATAATTGAAACATTCGCCTTTAACCCTGGCAACATATTATAGCCAACATATAAAGCCAAATATACCAATGTTGATATCAAAGCGCCTGCAATCAAAAGATAAAAGTTTGGTATATTTTACCCAATTGTTTCATGCGTAGAAGGTTAGAATAGAGAGTCAGATCATTCTTAGCTATCGACGGTTGAAGTACCGTCTTATCTGGTAGTGTCTTTTACGTAAATATCGAAGGTTATGCAATCATGTGATTTAGTTCATGATTGATGAAGATGAGAAAGAGAGTGTTGGCCCATGATGTACTTTTAAGTTAGTTTAGCGCAAATATTTTTAGTTCCAGATTTCTGTCTCTTAAAAATACTTTAACAAAAATCATAGAAAATAGATTTGGTTATCTCTCTGTCGCTGTCTTTGTCTTAGCCTCTTTGTCTGTCTGTTTCTCTATCTCTATCTCATATATATATATATATATATATATATATATATATATACATATATATATACATATTGTATTGGTAGCAATTATTAAGTGTGTCTACCAAAAGAGTGCTCAATGTTTAGACAGAGCCAAAATAAGTTAATTTAGTATCCAACCAAATGGCTACATATAGGCATACATGTTTCGGCGAAAACCCGGTAAGGGAATCGCTTCGTAAGGCCAAAGACATCTCTTGATGTTTCAACTCTAACATTTCCAATTTATAACTAGTACTACATCGTATTTAAGTGCAAAGGGGGGCAGGATCTAAAAAGAAAGTATATACATTCAAATGTGATCGTCCATTATGTCAATTATATTAATTTATTAATTATATTATTTTATTTTATTTTATTTATAGTGCGTAATGAGTTTTAAGTAGAGTTTCAATATTATTAGTAAATTCCTAAAGGAAGATACTACGGGCATAAAAGATCGTTGAATAACATAACTTACGAAAAAGATACTTCCTTATCTATACACTATTGGAAGCTAATTATATTTTCATTAATTTTAGAAGACTGAGAAGAGTATATCGGTCCAATTGATAAAAAATGAAAGCAAAAAAAAAACAAATTTACTTGGACGTTGATTGCGTTATATCAGGTAAACAGAATAATCTCATGTGAGTAAAGGATTTTATTTTATTTTATTTTTAATTTTATTTATGTATCCATATATTTGTATATATTTTTTCATTACTTTAAAAAATGCTGGTGATAAAAAGTATTTGAATCTCCGCAAATGTCAACCTTATATCATAGCTCTTGCGGAAGTTACAACAGTATAGGATTGCCTCAACAGGCTATACCGGCTGATGAAAGTAAACCTCACATCAGACAGTAATCGTGGCAAAATGAGGATATAGTCTACGGTAATCATGTAGGACCACTCATAATGGAAGACTGATGTAGAACCTGAACTGGTAAATAGGGCCTGGTAACGTCATGGGGAGCCGCATGACAGTTATGCGCCTTGGCGGAAGAACTAAAGAATCAGTCACTGGCAGGGTACAAAAGACTCTGAGCGGAAGAATCATTAAGAGATCAACGATCAGGTTCAACTAGTCTAATTGAGAAATTACTGCGATTCACATGTAGACGTAGCTCAAACAGGTGATATTATCCGAACTATCGAACGATTCAATATGACTCTAAATCAAAGCAGAATTCCATACCGCATAGACACCCAGGGTCGCTACTTGGTGTGCCGGTACTGACCACAGCTATCGAAAAGTTTACTACAGCACAAAAACCTAGGCTAGCAAAATGTAGGCATACCATCAAAATATGCACCTTTAATATACGGGCACTTAAACCCACCCCTCAAATATCAGAACTTGTTGCTTCATCCAAAGAGCACGATATCGATATTGTGTGTATTCAAGAGCACCGTCTCTTCCACAAGGATATGGACATGAAGTACCATGAAATTGGTAACAGCTGGCCACTAGTATCAGTATGGAAAAATTCGACAACGTCCTATCAACGTCAGTGACAAGCAAGAGATCCTGAATTTCTACGATGAACTGTCAGCAATAGTGCGCCCAATCCCCAAACACAATTTATTGGTTATCGGAGGTGACATGAATGCACATATAGGACGGGAAGACAACACGCATAAGTTCTCTTTCCATGATGGAACAAACCGAAATGGAGAGTATCTATTAACTTTTCTCCTTGAAAACAACCTACAATGCATGAATACCCGTTTTCAGAAAAGACCCGGTAAGAGCTAGACCCATCAATCCCCAAATGGAGACAGAGCACAATCAGACTATCTTTTTTATAAATAAGAAGGGGATACATAGCTGTCATAAATGTGAAGCTTATAGCAGATTGTATGGTGTATCTACTGATCATAGGATTGTAACCTCTAAGTTGAAGTTAAGTTTATGAGCGAACAAAACTAAAAAAGATCATCTAGACAGCTCTACAACTGGTTAACGTTGTCACACGACAATCAGATCAAACAGAGATTCATCTTCGAACTGCGAAACAGATTTGATGCTTTACAAGCACAAGAGAAGTAAGCATCTGCAAATACCACCTATGAAAACTTCGTTAGATCGCAAAAGAAGTGTATAACTCTGAAGCCCCAGGTAATGCGAAAAGTACCGAGGGAAAATGATAAAATAATATTAAAATGAGAAAAGGTAAAAACATAATCACAAAGCAACATAAATACCTCACTCGACAGAATACAAAATTAAGGAAGCAGGTGATTCAAGATCTTAGTATGATGTACCTATCAGAACAACAGAAGTATGTTCAAGAACAGATAGATCGAATCCAGAATGCAGCAGATAACAAACAATTCTATCTGGCTTGGCAAGTAGTAAATGAGATATCTGGGCACAAACGGCCTGCCAAGTTACAGGCAAACACTCCGGAAAATGCATGTTCGAAATGGAAAGAACATTTTTAAGAGCTACTCGGAAACAAACCAGAAGTAACAGACCAACCAATTCAGCCGTTTGTTGTACAGGAATTCGATATTGAAAAGGGTGATTTTACAATGGAGGAACTTCTAAATGTACTAAAGAAGACAAAGAATCGTAAAACTGCAGGCTTAGATAACATACCTCCTGAAGTATGAAAGACAGGTGGTTCAAAAAAAAAGCAGAGGAAACAGGAATGTTTTTATCTGCCGAAAATGCATTCGCATTACCTTTTATACAACTTTGAAAAAGGAAGAACTCCTTTCGGAACGGTTATTGTTTAAAAAGAAGTACAAATCCGCTCAAAACTGTTATATTTAAAGGAAGGAATTATCAAAGTAAAAAAAATTAGTAAAAAAATTAAACTTAATGACATATTGAGAAGAAAAAAACTGCAATGGTTAAGGGAAAGCTTGAAAGGAAATAAGACTCATTAATATTTCAGAAAATGAAAATGATTCCAACAAGTTGCTCGGGACCGTATAAACAATGAAAAAACAAAAGCAGATATTGAACATATGTTTTATTCTTAGGGGAGAGGAATCTTTCATCTCTATGTATTATTTGTTTTATCTACCCTAGGAATGGTATTGTTCATGTTTTATCCCTAGCATAGGTAATTTACAGCATGTATATGAAATTGTTTTACCTTAGGGAGAAGAGAACAAGTAATATACAACATAATGTGTCTATATTACATCCCTGGCAACGCCTAGAAACCAGCTAGAACATGTATTTCAGTCAATCTGTATAACATCCTGGGCTATGCCGGGAAACCAGCTAAACTCTATTTAGTGACTTGACCACCAAAATACCTCCCTAAGTGTGTCCTTTCTTTTGAACTTATTAGATATAGGTATCTAGAAATGTGTGTGAAATTTTGTTGAATGCATTGTTCACTATGATTTTCTTATTGTTCTACACAATATCAACTGTAGCGAAATAACACAGTAAACTTAGTGTAGTGTTAGAATAAAGAGCAAAGGAAAAAATGAGAATCATATTCTGTAATTGCAAATCTAAATTTGCTAGCGTGTACCAGTATTTGCCAGGTTGTGGAAATTTGGAATTTATAACATATGTAGTGGCCTTTTCCTAGATACCTATTGCTAAAAATTATACTTTCATTTTGTTAGAAAAAATTCTCTTCGGATGCCCTGCATCATCCAAAATAAAAACAAATATTTTTATAATTGTTTCAGTACATTGCTTCACAATGTGACATTTGTTGGCGTTTGTAAAAAAAAAAAAATCATGAATGTGCTTATATTCCAAAAAAGAAAATATCAGTGCACAGTATTGAAAGTGTTTGAGATTCAAAAGTCTGTCACCTTTCTACTAACTTCATAAGATGTCATGTGAGAAACTGAATTGAATATCAAGACATTATCTGAAGCGTTTTTATTTTGGTGTAACGCATGTGTTTACAGTGAATATTAACTTTTAATAAACAGCTTGGTATGCAATGACATAGGCTAAGAATCTTAGACAAAATATATATAAATTGGAAAAATGTGTGAATAAATGAAAAAAAAAAATGATCCGCTCCACTTGATGACATCAAGCACAGTAATATTTTAGTGAAGAAAATATGAAATTGATGGCCAGTGATTAGTTTGGATGAATGAGAAAATGTAATAGTTTGATGCATAAAAAATAACTCATTTGCTGTATTTGATATTAAGCAGCAAAATATAGTGATTTGAATATTAAGGAAAACATCAAATCAGATTATGTAAAAAAAAAAGATGAAATTAGAAAATATATTTTTTCTGTTTATGAGTTTTGCCAATCAAAATTTTGTGGCAGAAATTGGGTGATTACCATGCAATTTTATTTTGGTAAAATTCTTAAATTATTTGAATGTTTATTATAATTTCTTATTAGTGACTTGTTATCATCAAAATCCGCCCCAAAGAGCGTCCTTTTTTATTAGGTATCAAAATAGGTATCCAGATTTCTACTTCTATACAAATGTGACATTTTAGATTTGTAGATAAAAAAATTTGTTGCATATATAGGTTGAGAATTGTTCTCTCTCATTCTCTCTCTCTCACACACACACATTCTCACTTTTATAGATATAATAGATAAATTATGCTATATATATTTCCATATGTCTGAATAATCTATATACAAATTTTCAAATCTGTAGATAAAAAATTTGTGGAGTATATAGGTTGAGAATTGCTCTCTCTCTCTCACACACACACACACATTTTCACTTTTATAGATATAATAGATAGATTATGCTAGATATATCTCTATATGTCTGAATACGCTACATACAAATTTTCAAATCTGTAGATATAAAATTTGTTGAGTATATAGGTTTAGAATTGCTCTCTCTCTCTCTCTCTCTCTCTCTCTCCTCTCACGCATTCTCACTTTTATAGATATAATGGATAGATTATGCTAGATATATTTCCATATGTCTGATTACACTATATAAAAATTTTCTAATCTGTAGATAAAAAAATTGTTGAATATAAAGGTTGAGAATTGTTCTTACTCTCTCTCTCTCACACACACAGACACATTCTCACTTTTATAGACATAATAGATGGATTATGCTAGATATGTTTCCATATGTCTGACTACCCTATATACAAATTTTCAAATCTGTAGATGAAAAATTTGTTGAATATATAGGTTGAGAATTGTTCTCTCGCTCTGTCTCTCTCTCTCTCTCTCTTGCTACCTCACACACACACGCAAACATTCTCACTTTTATTATAGATATAAGATATAGATTATACTAAATATATTTCCATATGTCTGAATACCCTATATACAAATTATTTAATCCGTAGATAAAAGTCGAATCACAGTATAGGTGTTTTGGGTCTGATAGACAGATATGATTATATAAAATGTTTTATATATATATATATATATATATATATATATATATATATATATATATATATATATATATGAGACAGACAGAGACAGGGAGAGAGATGAGAGAGAGAAAGAGAGAGAGAGAGAGAGAGAGAGAGTTATAAAATAGTAGCGATTTAGCCTGGATTCCCTGGACAGAACTAATTCTTTGCTATATTTATCGGTTAGCAGGGACATTTCGCGCGTGCGTATTATAGAATCGAAAAGGTGTGATGAACCTTTTGACGAGTTGAAGAATTTAGGTTTCTATGAATAAATAACACATAGGCAAATAAAAAATACAAAGTATACACTTATAGACACAAGATAACGCGAAAGGAGCGATGAAAAGAAAACCTGAATGAAAATTAGACGCATACATATTTAAGAAAAATCAAATGATTTCACCAAGCGCTTTTGAGCACACACACACACACACACACACACACACACACACACACACACACATATATATATATAAATATATATATATATGTATACATATATATATATATATATATATATATGCAGAAAAAAATATATGCAGAAAATCACTTTACATATATATATACATGTATTTAAAGTGATATATACATATATATATATATATATATATATATATATATATATATTTATATATATATATACACACATATATATATATATATGTAAAGCGGTGTTATTTAACGCCAAATGATCTCTCAAAAACACACTACAATCACCTGAAATAAGGAATATACTGAGAATTAATGACAAATTATTATACGAAAGTATAATTTCATGCTTCAACATTGAGTTTTACGTATTTACTTCAACAGTGCTCAATACATAGATAGAGCTAAGTAGTAATTTATAAAATATATATGACATTTGAGCTACAGAGAATTTTTTCGTGTCATTCTTGTGAGAATTCGTCACACATCAGCATAAGCCTGACGAATTCTCACCAGAATGGAACTCGGATTATTCCGTGTTGCTTAATTGCCATATACATTTTTATAAATTATATATATACATATATATATATATATATATATATATATATATATATATACGTATATATATATATATATATATATATATATATATATATATATATATATATATATATACTAGCAAAAGTACCCGTCGTTGACTGGGTTCAAAAACAGCCTCCAGAAAGTGGACTCTGAGTTATTAAAATATGATAGGTTATAAAAAGGAAGGGTTGTAAAGAGATAGCTTCGGATTTGGGGGTATCAAAACCAAAGCATAATATGATGAAAGTAAAAATAATATAGATAAACCCCATAATGTACTATACCATACCTGTTCACACTGAAACACTTATCATAATATTCTGTGGATTTATATTAAAAAACCTTGTTAAACTTTGCAATATATTTCCATTCTATGGAGGTCAGGCGTGAACGAACACCCCATAATTTTATTATACCATATTTCTTCAAACTGAAACATCATTTTCAAAGTATACTTACGCAGATAGATATGAAAATTATTTATTAAAGTTTGCGCCTATTTCCATTCTATGAAGGGCAGGCGTTTAAGCAGACCCCACAATTTTTTAATACTATCCTTATTTAAGTTTAAACACACTTATCAAATTATTATTAAATACATCTATATCAAAAACACTTACAAACGATTTTTTTTATTTAATTTTTTTTATTTCCATACTTTGTTGACCAGGCGCGAACGCAGACCCCACAATTTTTATAAACCGCCGTTCTGCAGGATCAAACATACCCATTCCTATGTCTCGATACATTTTCTATCATTATATGTGAGCAGTTGTCTATAATAGTCAACAATATAGGAGCCTATTCGAGACCAGACACACACACAGACGTCCAGCTGTATATATATATATATATATATATATATATATATATATATATATTTATTTATATATATATATATATATATATATATATATATATATATATATATATATATATATATATATATGATCGTTCCTTCCTGATAGAATTTTCTCAGTTGTTTAGAGATGTGCGGCTATTTGCACGTAGGTGACTTTTTAAAGTTTTAGTTTGACATGAAAGTACATTGATGTGTGAGGCCACAATTAGATGTGAAAATCAGACAACCCATATGATGTACTGAAATAGCCTTCTAATAAAACCGTTTTCTCTGTCTATGTTTGATTTCAGATGATTTAAAAAAAAAACAGCTTTTGAGACAAGGTATCTGTCACAGACAGTGCAGTTTATTTCCTGTTCTCTGACATTATATTTTTCCTTCTTTCTCTAAACTCGTTTTAAACCGCCGGATCTTACAACTTTCGTCTATGGTTTTAATCCACAGTGATTGAAATTTCGCTTGGGCTTCCAAGTTATATACATCCATATCAAATATTTTAAATTTGTTTTTTTTAGAGAAACGTAAAACCACTCAGTTGGTTTATGTGTTGACCTTTTACACCTATCTATTTCGCCGTAAAACATGTTTTCATTAAGTTTTTTTCTCCTCAATGCTAAACGAGTGTCCAGTCCAGCGCCTCTTATTTTGAATTATTTTCATTTCTATATTAGGAATATTTTATTGTTCAACCACTAGTATCAGGTGTTAGAATCTACCAGTAACTATGTAGTATTTCTCTGAATACATCTTTTATGAATCTTTTCCAATAACTTGTGTTTCCTTCTATACGTTGGGCAAGTGTCATATAGCAGCGTTGTGATAACGCATGCTACGTAAACAATAAGCATTCTTTTTGATGTGATTCTCCGATCTGACCACACACGTTTCTCCAGTTTGCCAAAATCAGAACAGATTTTTACTATCAAGCGTACAGTCCTTACTAAACGTACTACTAGAATATCTATAATCGTCCATGACATTAAACTACTTACCATCAATGAAGATGTTTGATTCAAGATATTGCATTCCTGTAAAATGGGAATTACATAACATCTGTTTCCCTGAGGCTGATAGTAAGTCTAAAAGATTTAAATTATTCTAATAACTTGTTTTTATTCTTCTGTGTTTGTTTTTGAATGTGAAACACCGCCTGCATGATCTGCATATAAAAGTTCAAGATCAAAGTTCTGAAAAGTTTTCGACTTTGCGTTAACAGCTCTAAGGTCAAAAAGTTTATGTGATGTACGAAACAGAAACTTAGCCCTGTGACCCAAACACTTGTGGTGGGTAGATTAACATTGATAACGGTAATAATAGCCCTAAGATAGAGGTGTATTTTGTGAGCAATCCCAAGGAATCGTCGATTACTTTGTCGATGATGCAATCAAACCGAGGATAAGTAGCTTCAGTTAGCTTCAGTTAGCGGATTTCGGATTGAAAATAATATTTAATAATAATATTGTTTTGTGAAAAAGATAATTTATTTTGAAAGAATAGTATGAATATTGTTTGAACTAAGTTTGGGGAGCAGTATCTAGTCCTGATGTCAAATATCAGAGACGGTCGACATGGAAACAAAGTCGATGGAACTTTATTTCGATATACGATTATGCACAGAATCAATCAGGAGAGACAAGACTATGTGGTAACGATCGCTGATGGGCTTAGTTGGATCAGGGAAGCTTCATCGGAAACCACCCCCTAGATATATAAGTTTATGCACGAGCGATTTTAGGCAGTGGTACAGTGGAATCGAGGATAATTAAACAAATACCCCTTTACTGAAATTACCGCTGTAATCTTCGTCACCTATCGTATATTACACAATCTAAAAAGATAGCTTGGTATGTTACGAAAACCACTCAGTGATGAAAATATCTCGCTTAACATTACCGCAAAGGCTTTTCCGCATTTCTGCAAAAGGTTCTTGAGGAAATGGGAAGTAAATTGAACATGAGAAATTACAAGTCAGGTAAATGTGTCTGTCAAAGTCCTACCTATCGAGGTTATGATATACGAAAATGTAATGTAGAATTATGGGTGACTGCTTCTCCAAGGGACGCGTTGTCGGTCGCAGATTATACAACACATGTTGAATTTTGGGCTGTGAAGTGATTTAATCATTACTTCGTATACATTTGTCTTTGTACAGCGGTAGTGTATTAGAATTTTGTAATACAGTTTCTGTTAATATAATTTTTACAACAAAGAGAACCAACGGCAGGAGTGTTTTTACCTATTGCTTTAGCGAAGGATTTTGTGTTGTTACTAGACAGGACGAACAATTTGAGGTATTTTTTTCAGGAACAAGCTGTCATGAGAGCAGTTGCTGCCTCGACACTGGAGAAATTGAGTTCGTCCAATGATATATAACAAAAACACAACGTGGTATCGGCTAGAGCTGTCTCTCTTGATTGGTGGATGTTTTTTCGTTGAGACACAGTAACCAGAATCCCACATCAAATCCTACCCTCGTGTAGATTATCAGTACAAAACTGTCGCGTTGTGAGAATTATTCTGTGTGACCAGAATAGCTACCGAATTTTATTTGGGTTGTGCGGTCCTGATCGGAATGCCTAAAACGAATTCATATACCGTCGTCATCCTCAAGATGGGATGCGATAGGTTATACCGCAATATCACATTAGCGAAAACATTACATTTCGCTGTGGCAACAACGTTTTCCAGACTTGACTAGACCCGATAATTCTTGTGGGGATATCTTAACCAACAAGTCTTTGTTAATAAACAGCAGTCCTTTAAAAATCAGGGTAAAGCATCAGGAACGAAATAAGAGAGTGTAATCGCAATCCAGAGATTCTGCAATATGTTATGAATAATGTTTTGGAAAAAAACACAAATATGCGAAACTAAAAATAGGCAATATTTAAGAGATATTATTTTTCCTAAATAAATATTGTTTAGAGTTTTGCATTTTCTTTTAATTTTCTTAATGGTGAAATTCCAGAAATATATAATCAAACACCAAGAAGCTATTTCAGTTAAAACCCTTCAGTGACTTTTTGAATAGCCTATATATATATATATATATATATATATATATATATATATATATATATATATATATATACATATATATATATATATTTAGTAATGTGATTGCTAATTTAAAAATTTAAAATATGTTTCATGAGAAGGAACAACAACAAAGTCAATACTTTGTACGATCGTTTCGGAAACGATGTTTTTTTCATTGTGATAGGTATTAAGCCACGGACAATAATTTTGACATATAGTTTTTTTATGTCCAAATTATTGTCCGTGGATTAATGTCTATCACAATAAAAACATCGTTTCCGAAAGGATCGTATAAACTATTGATTTTGTTGTTGTTCCTTCTTAGGAAACAGATTTTTAAATTTAATTCTAATTTGAATTTTAAATTATCAATCACATTACTAAATATATAAAGTAGCTCTAGGAGATTTGCCTATCGAGCTTATTATATATCTGAATTACAACGAGCGCTGTTCTTTTCTTGCGTTTTAATTAAATTAGTAATTTTACTATCACATTAAAATACACTCTGCTCTTTAGCCTACCATTCGAACCCCATTTGAATTATATATATATATATATAATACTACAAAAGTTCAGAATAAAACATTGGTACCGTAGATTTAAAGCCCAACATAAAGGGGACCAGTTAATAGTAAAACGTGTGTGTGTGTCTGTGGGTGTATATATATATATATATATATATATATATATATATATATATATATAGTCAACATTGTAAAATTGTGTAATAAATGCCCCAAAAGTATAAGTATATAGAAGAAAATATGTTTCAAAAGTATTCTATATACATCCCATACTAGCAAACATCCAGGCATTGCCCAGACGTAAAATACGCTTAAATATGTATTTTGATAAATGCAGTTTTCGAATTTAGTATTATATTATATTGAACCCAATGTATAGTAACTGTTTTAAAAGTTACAAAAAATATGACTGGTACGCCACCACCGAGAATCGAAACCAAAACGTTTAGCATAAATATACTTATCCTTTGACTTTAATGTCTGAGCTATGAAGATATTTTGCTGCAAGGTTATACATTAAAACGTTATACATTACGTATATTCATAAGTATTCGTAATGCCGTTATTCGACCTTCCTTTGGCAAAGAGAATTGGTGTTTTGCTTAATAGTCGCCGGAATTTCGAACTTATAAATTTGCGAAATAAAAAAAAAAATGGTGGTATATTTCTATATAAATATATTTATACTTGTCAGACACTTGGATATTGAAATGCTCATATATTTGTTTCTATGAGACTAAAAACTATGTAAATTTGCGGGCGTTTTTTTTTTAAATTGTAATATAATTTTATGGTTTAAATTTTATGGCAATTAGTATAAAAGTACTTATATATTTAAAATAAAACATACGCTCAGATTTCCGCAAATTTAATTTATAGTGTCCTAGCAAGCAGTTTCAGTTTTGCCGCTTCGGTTTCCTACTCTCCATCAGTCGGTTTTCCTGTCTCGTTTGTTTCTCATACATTTCTCGTTTTTGCTGCTTCGGTGGTGTTGCCTTGTGGGATTGCAAAACTACTAATATAGAAAGAAATAAAAAAAAATACTATTTAGTGTAAGCAAATTCACACAGGTTCGTAATCATTAAAAAAACGGCCTCGATGATAAAATTCAGTAAAGTAAATGCAAATATTTTATATAGGAATAAACTGACTATAAGCTCAATTAGAAGCTTATATTATTTAAATATACCCAGATATATGGTAACACAATCTAAAAAAAATTAAATAATAGCATATGAAATACTGATCCGTTAACATTTAGATCATTAAGATAAAACGCGTCTGAAAAAAAAAAAAATAATAATCTATTATATAAAGCTGAATGTGTGTGTGTGTGTGTGTGTGTGTGTGTGTGTGTGTGTGTGTGGTCACGGATCGGCTCCTATATGGTTGACTATTTTTAAAAAAAAAACTGATTACATATAATGAAAGAAGATGTATCAAGACACAGGAATGCGTATGCTTGATCCTGCAAAACGGTGGTTCATAAAAATTGTGGGTTCTGCATTCGCGTCCGGTGCACAAAGTATGGAAATAAAAAAAATAAAAATTAAAAAAAAAAACGTTTACAAGTTTGTTTTTTTTTTGCTATAGATGTACATAGGAATACTTTGATAAGTATGTTTCAACTTAAATAGGGATGGTATCATATAATTGTGAGATCTGCGTTCGCACCTGCCCTCCATAGAATGTAATAGGCACAAAATGTAATAAAGGCTTTTCATATCTGTCTGCGTAAGTATACTGTGATAATTACGTTTCAGTTTGAAGAAATATGGTATAATTAAATGTTGGGGTGTTCGTTCACATCTGACCTCCATAGAATGGAAATATGTCACAAAGTTTAACAAAGTTTTTTAATATAAATCCACAAAATATTGTGATAACTGTTTCAGTGTAAACAGGTACGGTATAAAAAATTATGGGGTTTATCTATTTTATTTTTACTTTCATCGTATTTTGCTTTGGTTTTGATACCCCCAAATTCGAAGGTATATCTTTACAACTTTTCCATTTCATAACCTATCATACTTTCATAAATAAGAGCCCATTTTCTGCAGACCGTTTTTGAACCCAGTCAACGACGGGTACTGTCGCTAGTTAAATATAAAAAAAAACAATGATTCAAGCACAGCAGCCATATATATGACTGTGTGTGTGTTTGTGTGTGTGTGTGTGTATGTGACTGCTGTTTATGTTTTTCGTTACTTTTCAGATTATTTAGTGCAGGTCATGTCCTCTAAAGATGTTATAGCGTATCGATGAATCTAGTTTAATACACACAATATTTGGCGCTTCTCTCCTCCTTTGTAAAACTGAATAAATATATTTGTATACATAGAATGTTATATTGCTGATTTTGATCTTGATAAATACCTGTCCTGTATACGCAACATTTTCTTTTCCAAATAGGTAGTGCATTAATATATGTGCCGATATATAGCTAACAGCTATTATTATGCCATGTTATAAAGCGAGTTCCGATAAAGTAGAAGTTTCAGATTATATGCGTATAGGGTATTTAAAGCATTTTAATTAATATATATATATATATATATATATATAAAATATAACATATACATATTTATATAACATGTATATATATAACATATATATATATATATATATATATATATAAATAAATATAACATATATATATATGACATATTCGTATATAAATATATATAGAAATATAGAATATATACATATATATATATATATAAATTCATAGAAATATATATAACACGAATACACGCACGCGCAGACCCCCCCCATATATATTTAAATATAATCATCCACTGACACGTATTCCATCGTCTTCGACTCATCAGAGTGGCTGATGAGTCGTAGTTGAGAAACCACGTGTCAGTGGATAATTATATTTTTAAAATAATATATACTCCAAGTCCCATTCAGTGGGGATTTAATTGGTTAAAGGAAAATTATTCTCCACTAACTTTTAGGTAAATATTCACTTTCGTATAAATAATTGAATTCATTCCAAAAAGTATCACTAACGAAAACAAATAAACACACGCACATGTTATATATATATATATATATATATATATATATATATATATACGTGTGAGTTCATGTCAAGTATTAACAAATGCTTCTCCGCCCTGTTATCAGACAGCATATTGTGTTTACAATCTAGGGACTCAGGTTTCTTGTAAAACCATAAGAATGTCAAAATCGTCACTTTTAATGACTATTCGTTATCTGGTGCTTGTTTTCCAATTGTTTCCTGCCATATTCACGCGTGTAAGTTTGTATATTGTTACTTGCGTTAATGTCATTACATAATAATCATCGCTTTTTTGCGCAGAACTTATAAATATGCCGTTGAATGTTTCCACATGATACGTTATTCATTCGTGGTTCAGAAAACTTATGAAGTCTGCGCCACGCTCTTGTCGGCTTGCACCTCGCGCCTACAACAAACAACAATAAGTAAATAAATACACAATGCCTGTATTGTAAACGTTATCGTAAATTGTCAGTTTGCACATCTGAAAGTACTTGCTTCGAGTGTAAATGAATTTTCCAGTGCTTGACTCATTAAGAGACCAAAACGATTTTTCCCTTACAAGAGTTAGTTTTTTCAGATATAGTACACAATCCTATAAACATACAGGAATAAATATACACACAAACAAACACATACATATAGAGGGGATTACACACACCCGCACGCTTATATTCAACCATATATATATATATAGATATGTGCGTGTGTGTGCGTCTGTGTAAAGTGATTTGTCTATTTCTTTACAAAATTATTCTGTCAATTTTGGTTTACAGATGTGATATATGATATATATATATATATATATATATATATATATATATATATAAATATATATATATATATGTTTGTGTGTGTATGTATGTGTGTATGAGTGTTGGACTTTGGAACTAATTCTATTTTGTTTCCATTCAGTAAAAATAGATGCTTAAACGGTCAAGGTTAAAAAGATCTATTAAGGATATGTTGAGTCAACATATATATATATATATATATATATATATATATATATATATATATATACATATATACTTCAAAGTAATATATATATGTTGAGTCAACATATATATATATATATATATATATATATATATATATATATATATATACAATGGACACCTTCAAAGTAATATAAATAACAGCATTTATATATAGAATATTTAATCAAAACCAATGCGCAGTTTGTTATATATATATATATATATATATATATATATATATATATATATATATATCTTTTTTATTAAGATATCCGACATTTTTTCAATTTTTATATGGAAATTGATGACTCCAATAAATTGCAGTTTCACTAAATGCCTCAACTTAAAAGTGCTAGCATTGCTACAAATATAATTTGCTGGTTTCTTTATGTCACCTGATGAGAAGAATAACAAGAATATCATTTTCTTTTTAAACCCCGCAGAAGAAGAACTTTTAAATTGTATTCAGACGAAAAATAAATTTTGATTGCAAAGTTCACCTAACAGTTTAAATTCTCTTGCTCCCCCCACATATATATATATATATATATATATACTAACGTTTCGCTGTTTCACAGATCATCAATGCGGCTACACAAGCAACTACCCTAAGCCAGGATCGAAACCCGGTCGTCACAACGTCATTCGGAGCTTCCAACCGTTGCACTATACGGCTGCTACTATGTGGGCAGTTAATTAATAATGTTTTTACATTTTCCAAATACCTAAGCTCATTTTTTTTTTTTTACACAAGGAGAATTGCTTCATGCGCTAATGGTAATTTTTTTATCACTTCCCAAATGCTCAACTTAAGAGGGGGACCATTATATATATATATATATATATATATATATTTTTTTTTTTTTTTTTTTATTACATTTTCACCCCAAACAAGGCA
The DNA here is from genome assembly GCF_053919585.1 of Euprymna scolopes. Taxonomy (NCBI): domain Eukaryota; kingdom Metazoa; phylum Mollusca; class Cephalopoda; order Sepiida; family Sepiolidae; genus Euprymna; species Euprymna scolopes. Next base: position 44,150,149 of record NC_136515.1, on the reverse strand, counting down.
AATTGCCACTTTGGTGTAGGGGGCTACTATCAGGGGCAACAACTACTGGGGTACTATGTAGGGATTTGGGCAGCAAGGTGTCGGTTCACGTTACACTTGAACTTCTGCACGTCAGTACTGTTGGGGAAGCAGGGACCTGGAATGGAATTCCAGAGTCTTGCGGTTCTGGGGAAGAAACTATTGGAGTAAAAAGATCTTTTACATCTAGGGACCTCTACAGTGTGGGGGTGGGATCTAGTAGCCTGTCGGGTTTGTCGAGGGTGCTCGCGTCGTGGGGGCACAAGTGATTGCAGTTCATCAGAGCATTCACCACTAAAATACTTGTAGAACAGGCAGAGGGATGCAACATTTCGTCGATGGGACAGAGGCTGAAGCTTAGATGCCAGTTCAGGGCCTATCAGATTTGCGACTCTCTTTTGAACCTTGTCAAGGAGCGAGAGACTAGTAGCAGATGCACCAGCCCAGATGTGGCAGCAATACTCCATACATGGGCGAATGGTGGCCTTATAGAGGTACAGGATACTTTCGGGTGTTAGTAGTTTTCTAGCACGGTAGAGAGAGCCCACCTTTCTTGCAGCGGCCCTGGCAATGCCTTCAATGTAATTGTTCCAACTCATGTTTCCTGTGAACGTTAGGCCAAGGAGTTTGAAAGATGGACTCTCAGATAAAGAGTCGTTGGCCATTGCTATTGGTGGTAGAGAGGGTTTCTTGTAATTATTGAATGAAACTAGTTTAGTCTTGGTAGCATTGAACGCGACCAACCACTTTTGTCCCCATTCCACTACAGATTGGAGGTCTTCCTCTAGTGTTTCTGCCATTTCTTTAGAAATGTGTTCATTCGTCTTCCTGTCGTGTCTGCCATAGAGTGTAGTGTCATCAGCATATATACCCATCTCAGAGGCAATGTTGTCGGGGAGGTCATTTATGAATATCAGGAACAATAGAGGTCCAAGGATAGAACCCTGGGGCACTCCCGCATTTATATCATATTGTTTAGATGTGCGACCGTCGAGGACTACCTGGATTTTTCTCTTATCTAAGAAGGATTTAATTATGTTAAGTATTCTACCAGTGATACCGTATGATCTGATTTTACTGAGGAGACCCTCATGCCATACCCTGTCAAAAGCCTTAGATATATCTAGAGCTACCGCTCTGCCTTCCCCCGCTTTGTCCAGTGATTGGTATATACGTTCAGAGATCACGGTGAGGATGTCTGCTGTGGAACGGGCTTGTCTAAATCCATATTGTTTGTCAGTCAGTAGTTTAGCATCTGTAAGATGATGGATTAGAGCGTGGTTAATTATGGTCTCAAATATTTTGGCAAAAAGTGGAAGGAGGCTAATGGGGCGATAATTTGATGGGTCTGTCCTTTCACCAGAATTCTTGAATACTGGTACAACAGAAGCAGTTTTCCAACAGCCCGGAAAGCAAGCTTCATTAAGACATTTGTTGTAGAGTTTGGAGAGAACTGGAGCTACTTCGGCTGAGCACTTTTTTAATAGCACAGCTGGGATAAGATCGGGTCCACATGCTTTTGAGGTGTCAAGGTTTTTTATGATAGCATGCACCTGAGCAAGGGTGGTTTTCAGATCGTCTAGTGTGGCGTCTGTCCGCATAGGAAAGTCAGGTAGGGGGTGGTTGGAAGGGTCCAGTGTGGAGTTTGAGGCAAACCGACTGGCAAGCATGTTAGCCTTGTCGGTTGCTGAGGAGACAACCTCGTGATTGTTGGTTAGTGGGGGAATTGTCGATTGCCCATTATTTACTACACTGTTGTAGATTTTCCAGAAGTCTCGAGTTCCTAGTTTTTGTGCTTCGATGCGCTTTTTAGTGGTTTCCGTAAATTCTCTCTTAGCTGTCGCTATTTCTTTCTTAACGTTATTTCTAGCTTCTATATACTTCAGTCTGTTTGAACTGGACTTATGTCGGTTAAACCTACGGTATGCATGCTGCTTTTGAGTAATGGCAGTTGCACAAGTCGACGTAAACCATTGGGGAGAGTGGGGCTTACTATAAAATTTCCGCATGGGAACATGCGCTTCGATTGCAGTTTTGAACCAGTCAGTGGTCTCGTTTGCACACTGTTCAGCAGGGAGAGAGAAAATATTTTTCCATGGAGCATCTCTAATTAGTTCCCTGATGGCTTCCCAGTCAGCCTTATTATAATATCTCGTTGTTTTGAGCACTGGCTCTTCAGTTTTGGGTCTAGAGTTTAGGGCGATTTCAACCATTATCACTGCATGATCAGCGTTCCCGAGTGGGCTGTGGGCCTTCGCTATGCAGTCATCGGGAACTGTGGTCAAAAACAGATCTAGAAGTGATGCGTGTTGTTCTTCCTGGTCAGGGAAACGGGTTGGAAACGTAACAATTTGTGATATATATATATATATATATATATGTATATATATATATATATATGTGTGTGTGTGTGTGATTGCAACGTCCTGTTAGAAGAGTGTCACTACCCTCAGACATTTAACTTTTTAAAGTTTTAGCTTTGTACGACAGCTAAGTCTCTCTCTCTGTTTAAAATGTTGAGATCCACAACAAGCAAAAGCAAGATAGCCAGCAACAAATAAAACTGCAGATCAGCTTAATGCGCGTACTGGTCTCCCGCTTAATGATTTTTTTTTTCTTAAATCAGTGGGTTGCTTCTCCTAGAAAGGTCGCCTTCACCACACTGTTAGCAAATAGAGAACTGGATTCTGAACAAAAGCGTGCGTTCTATCCTAACAATCATCAATGGACATGAGGCCAGACTATATTCCAATATAAATGATCTCAACATACATTTTTAGGGGATAGAAAAAACTTACGAAAATATATACTTTTATTAACGGTCATTACAGTGATGTAAAATTAAAAACATGTTGATATTTATATTTGTATATAGCCCTCAAATTCATCATGTTTCTCACTCTAGGTTTTTTTTTATGGGGGAGAAATACGTTATAACACCAAGTAGTTGATGTCACAGTAATTAATGATTTTATGATTTTATAATTAGTTGTACACAGAATAATAATAAAAAAATATGATTATATATATGCAGCCCCGATTATCTGAAATCGTATTATATAACAAAAAAAGGTCTGTAGCAAAAAGTCGCTAATTTACGTAAACTCTCTCCACACACACACACACATACACACACACATACACACGCACACGCACACGCACACATATATATATATATATATACACATGCATATATATATATATACGTATATATCGAGAGATAAATATATACAGAGATAGATATGTAAGGAAATATATATATATATATATATATTTAAATATGTATATATACAAATATATATGCATATAATTATAGATATATATAAGTATATATACATATATATGTATGTATATACATATATGATTACATATATGAATAAATATATATAGTAATATATATACTATATGTATGAATATATATGTACATATAAATATATTTCTAAATATTTATAAATAAATATATATATAAATACTTATCTAGATATATATATAATAAATATATAAAAATATATATATAAATATACTTATACATATATATATTTATACATATTAATATAAAGAGAAATATGCATATATACATTTATGTATATATATATTAATATAAATGAATACAAATATATATATATATATATATATATATATATATATATGGGTAAATATATATATATATATATATATTTACAGTTAAAGAAATAATTATATAAATATATAAATAATTATACCAAGAATTCTATGAATATATAAATTATTCTATCACTCATTATATAAATATATGAATAATTTTATCAATCATTATATAAATATATGATTAATTCTATCAATAATTCTTTGTATACATAAATGCATATATATATATATATATATATATATATATATATATATATATATATATAATTGCCTAGCAATGCAAGACGGGTGCAACGATACAAAAGTAAAACAGCAAAAGTCTTCCTAAATTTTGAGAGCTATTATATATCAAACAGCAAAAGTCTTTCTAAAATTTTGAGAGCTATTATATATCAAAATGTAGGTTAATTTTGGCTGTTTATCGTTTTAATATATATATATATATATATATATATATATATATATATATATATATATATATATATATATATAAAATTCACTAATGGCAATAAAACTCGAACCATCGAATAATTTTATAATCTTTCAAAAGCCTGAGATATTTATGTGTAGTGTCGTCCCATTGAACAAAAGATATGAGTATTTCAATATGTCATTTGCCTTCGTATACATACACACACACACACACACACACACACACACACACACACACACACACACACATATATATATATGTACATGTGTGTGTGTGTGTATATATAGTTTAGTGTAAACGAGAGAGAGAGATAAATAAATAGATAGATAGATAGATAAGTCGCAGATAAGAGATCAAGTGAATGGTCCTCTCAGATATTACAATGAGGTAATACTTTCAGGATGACCCTAGCCCAAAAGGTAAAGCTCAATATTAAAAAAAAAATAATATGAAACATGTAAGTTTAATAATTAAAGTTAAGTTCTGTAAATCAAAATATTTACACAAATATTTAGCTTAAGAATTTATTGTTTGAAACGAGGCATATATGAAGAAAAATGTTGTTTATTTACTGAAGCATAGGTTTCAGTCATGGCTTATATCATCAGAGGAAATTAAATGCAATTAGCAGAATATTCAGCTATGAATGCCAAGTATTTTGCTGTTTGGCACATACAGTGATTATCATATTTATTGGCACGGTAAAATAAAAGTTAACTTTTGTCTAATAAATTCTAAAAAAGGGATTAAATTAAAGAAAATAACAAAGTATATTATGTATTTTTAACTGGCCTTTCCGATGCATCAATCGGATTTTAGAAAAAATAAATAACAAAGGAACAACAAACATTGTCTCATCTTGTCTGGTTTTCGATGAGATGGTGTACCAAAAAAACGCCTCAATGGGTGAAATTTTGTTTTTCGCATTAGCCTTGATGGTGCGATGATTCCTCTCTACTCTCTCATTGCCACTCGGCCGATACGCTGCCCTAAACAAATTGCCTTACTCCCCACCTATCACACACCTCTTTAAAGGCTTCTGATCGGAAAGCGGGGCCATTGTCCATTAACAGTTCCTCAACCGGCCCTCTTTCCAAAAATATGTCTTAGATGACCCCTTCCGATCGCCCATGCAGCTTCTGTCATGAGCTCTCTCCATATGGCAAATTCGCCGGTCCACAGTCGACCATCGACAGATATAGCTTATGGCGATTATGTGGCACACTATTGGGCGATCGCTTCCAGTCCTCTGCAATGTGTAACTCTCCTGCTTCATGTCTGGATGGTCCGGGGTCTCGCGATTGACACACCTGACAGTGTTCCACTACCTCCCTGACCTCCTTCTCGGTGGTTTCCGGATACACCTCTCTTGCCAGGAATAACAGCCGTTCTCAACCAAAGTGGTGCATTTCATATAACTTTTTAACTTCTTCTCCTGCATAGCATACTCAGGAAGCGTCCTTTCTGTCTTGCAGCCAGCCCTTCTTTACCCGTGTCATCGAATCCGTTTTGTTCTTTTCTTATGGGAGCAGCACTACAGATACCTTCAACTGGAATTCCGCTATCAAATCTTCAAGTGCTCCAAGCCTGCTCTTGATCAGCATTTCTTCAGCACCTCTGATCCTAACTCTCTTATCGCCAGTCACTGCTGACATAATCCATGAAACAACCGTTACCGAATCGGATTTGATTTCAATCGTTTTCAATCCCCACTTCAGGGCCAGATTGATTCCTTTCATAGCGGCCTCAAGTTCGGCTACGTTGATATGGGAATAGTCGTTTTTCTTCCTTAACCATGCCGCATCTTCCACAGTTACGCCTCCCATCTCTAATACGACACCAAATGCCAGACTTCTGGCATCACACCAAATCACCCCCGCGTCTACGCCGCAGACGTACCATTCCCCCTTTACTGGGTCTTCTTTCGTCACTCTCGCGATGATTTCCTGTAGCATGTTCGTGACCTCCTTCCTCACACGGCCCTCCCAGCCATCAGTGGGCGTTTGTCGTGTAATAAAGCTGCACGCTATCCTGAGCCAGTCGGCGATTGGATAGTGTTCCACCAGTATCCCGCAGACCGAGAAGAGTTCTCGTTTTGTCAGGTCGGTACCGAATTCGGGTATTGCATTCCATCGTCTAAAGACAAGGTTTCCTTTGCCATCTCGGCATAGTTTCAACCCCAACGCCGCCCTTCAATCCAGGGACTCCGCCGGTTTTACAGTCAACACATACCTCGCGACATGGCCTCTCATTTTCTCTGCTGTCACTTCTGCTTCCTCCACGAGAATGTCGTCAATGTACGAACTAGTGACCTCGATCACTGTACAGTCTTTACTCAGCACCGTCTTAAGCAAGGCAGTCATAATTTTGGGGGATCAGCCGAAAGCCTTAACTCGTCAGGCAATACAACTACCCCTTGTATCGGACCAATTGATGTTTCCAGAGTTTTTCATCTACATAGATCTGGAGATAAGCCGACTTCAGGTCGACAATCTTAGTGGCCTTCTTCATTCTCCTTCACTTCCTCATCACCTCTTCGGATACATCAATTCCCTTTCAGTGTGACAGGCTACGTATCTGTTTAATTCTCATAAATCCAGTACAGGTCTAACTTTATTCTTTGTGGGTTGAACAACCGCCAGTAATGGTAGCACTCCTTTTTCTTCCCCTGTCCACGGTTTTAGATTTCCCTCACTCTATCCACCTCTCCACTTCTTCCTCGAATCCTTTTCTTATTTCTCCTCGCAGTGTTTTCTCGTAGCAGCGTACTTTGTTTCGTAGTTCCTGAGGCCCGGATATCCATTTTCATTCCACCGCCCACCTCTCACCATCGAACCTCGCCAGGAAATCCTCGTCCTCGATGCAGCAAGCCTCTGGTTTTTGTGTTCTGATATTTCTATCACCTTCCACTCCTGCCATTCCTACTGCGCTGAGACGTCGAAAAGTTACTTGGCCCCCTCTCAACGTAGCGCCCCCCAGTTGGTTGATCACACTTACACCTAAAACCGCATCAATATCACCAACCAGATGATCCAACACCAGGGCTCGTAATCCAATAGACCCACCTTGCACCAGTACTTCCGCTGTTGTCTCTCCCAGGCATTTCTACTCTCTGACATCCACTGTCTTTATACTCCTGGTTCCGCTCCATGCTCTAGCGACATTCTTCGTTACGAACGTCGTGGTGCAGACTGAGACAACAATGGCCATGACTCCCTTCCCATTGACCACTACCGGTAACTGAGGCAACGTTTTGTTGTGCGTCATTTCAACATAGAAGGAGGAACCACTAGCACAATGGCTCCCCTTCACGCGTTTCCCTGGTACTTGTAGCAACGCAATAGCGGCTAATGTGCCCACTCGTCCACATCGGTAACAGATGACCCCCAATCTCGGCTCTTTGCAGTCCTTGAGCCAGTGAGGACCCTGGCACCGGAAGCACTTGATGGCAGGCCTTCCCTCCTGTCGCTTCGCTGCCTGTCTCTCGTCATTAAAGTGGGGCCTCATGCACTTATTTCCACTCACAGCTGCAGCCACGATTGGGCCCTTGACATTATTGACTAGAACTCTGGCGTGGACCAAGAGATCGTCCACTTCCGTCGTATTGATCTCAGTGATTCTCTGTATGTTTGCGAAGATTTCTTCTAGGAAGCCATTAACTAGGCATAGCTTTGCCGTCATCTCCAGACTCCTCCCCCACGTAACCAGCCAATTCTGACAGTCTTCTGATCTCTGCAGCAAAGACGTCAACAGATTTGCCTGTCCACCTCAAACTTGCAAGCTTTCTGAGTGCTTCAAATGGACTCTCGGCGAAAGCCAATTTCAGTCTTTGCTCCGCTGAGGCAAGGTCTCCCTTACCTTCATCGCGCATCTGCTGGTAAAAAGTGAGAGCTTCCCCCTCTAAGTAGAGCGGCGACAGGGGGACCACGTCTTCGATTTTTTGCAACCTTGCCACCATTTTCAATATTTCCAGCTATTTAATTAGGTCACCCTCCCCAGTGAAGGGTCTCGACATCTGAGTTGAGAGTCTTCAGTCAGCCATGTTAACCTGCTTGACTCGCCGAAATAGCTTCTAGGGTTATAATCAGGATTTGGTTCTGGGGTTCGGGAAGGAGTGAGTCACTCTCCCGACAACAGCACGTTTCTGCCCTCTTCTTTTCCAATCAACCACACCTGGCCTCTCGCCACCAATCTCACACCGCACAATCCGAACGTCAGCAATACAACATACTTTTCAAGAGAAGATGTTCACGACTCTTTTCTCTCTGCTGCCCGAGGAAATTTTTTCCCTGCTTTTATATCCTCCTATCTAGAAAAAAAGGAAGAGACAGGAAAAAAATAGCTTCTCCCATCGTGGTCGGCCTTCCCAAGATGCCCTTCGCGTATACAAATGCGCTGCCTATCCTTTCCTTCACCTTTCTCAAAGAGCGATGGAGATATGCCCGGTACATTTCCTTTTTTGTCTTCTTTTTAACCATATACCCCACATTTACTTTAATATATGTGTATATATTATGATCTACAGAATTTAACTTTAATCATTAAACTTATATATACATATACACACATATATATAGTCAAAATATAAGTATGTATATATATGTACAAGACATCATGATAATAAATAGAAATTCACCTACTCATTATAGTATGCATTTGATATGAAAGCCCGATGACAGAGATAAAACGTCAAAGCATCTGTTTAACTTAATTGCAAATAATTCAAGCACTTTATACTTGGCTCTAATAATTAAAAAAAATATGCACTAAAAAAGTAAATACTGCATATCGATGCATAAAATAGTACGCCTCCTCATTTGATTTTGCTATATTAAATGATAATTTATATGTAAACACACAACCATTATGTATATATATATATATATATATATATATATATATATATATATATATATATTTAAATATAAAATATCACCAACAAGTTCTATTTTTTTTTACATCATTTATTATTCCGTGTTTCGAGTTTTCATATAAAAAGGTATCATATTCAGATCATTGTGATAATGTTTTATAATCATTGAGATAGTTTTTACGCGTTTCAGACGTATATATGTATATATATATATTTATATATATATATGTTTGTGTGTGTATGTATACCACTATCTGATAAAGCAGAAGTTTATTTGTATAATTGTGTCCCCACAGAATCACATATATCATTGATATTTATTGTAATTGAAATGTATATCTCTAAAAAGAGCACTCAGGTTAATGATATAGGAAAATTCTATCTTCAACACAGAATGTAGCAGAAGTCTTGGGAACATATAAAATAAAGATTAGTTGGAAAAAATCATTTACCATCAATTATGACCTTGCAATTTTATTACAGTATACCCATAGATAATTAAGCTATTAAAACTGACATAGTAACATGAGGCAATACGATAAACACTTGAACTGAGTTTAAATTATTGTCTATTAATATCGATGGGTTGTACAGATCTGTAAAAAAAATCATAAACTACTAATGCCTTGTAGCGTATATGAAAAATAAGAATATAAGGAATATTCCAATCATTCCAGTAATTGTAGAGGCAACGGAACTCTGTGAAAAAATAATAAATTACCTGCCAATTATACTCAATGTGTCAAGTGTAAATGCGATACAAATAATTCTTTCAACGGGGCGGTTATCTTTATGTTAGAATAAATTGATGAGAAAAATGAAAACGAAAAATGTGATAAATTCACACGAGTCAAAATTAAATATGATGATAGAGCAACTAATAAATATGCAAAAACACATGTAAAAAACGGAAGCTAAGCTAAGCATGAGTGTGTTTCCCATAAAAAGACAGTTTGTGCTTTTGAGAGAGTATGGATGAACGAAAAGTTGCATATGCTGTACGGGGTATGCAATAGTGTGGTTCGAATATCATAAGGGTATGATTCTAGGTAGAGCAGTGTAAAAAGTGAGAAAATAGAATCTAATGGGGAATGATTGGAAAAAAAAGCGAGAGAACCCATCATCCATTATGATTATAAGGTGTATGAACGAGAGAATGAAAGAACTATTAATTATACAAAATAAAATCGCAAACTACAACCACGGAGAAATAATACCAAAGACAAAAAATTCGTTGAAATAAATGCGTTTTTTTACAAATGTGGATTAGAAAATGAGAATTTAAAAATACATTTTTACTAGGAACAAATAGAAGCAAACTGACAGTCGATCTGAGTGATATTTAGCATAAAAGGAAGACGAGGCTAATGCCACGCTCGTAATTTTCATTTTGTGTGAATAGATTTTTTAGATAAAATTTTGTCCCATATTTTTTTTTGTTTTATTTTCATCATGTTAGCGCCTAATATCATTTTTCCTTGTTTCGTAGTTCTTCGTTTTTCCTATAAAACAAGGTGTTAAAACCAGGCTTAAATCGGACCCTGTTGCGTTTCGAAATCCAATAGATATGCAAATTGCTGAAATTATATTGTTACATTTTTGTGCTTTTTTTCTAATATTTTGTTGCTGATGACTAGAACAAAAATTAAAACGACAATAATAAAAGTATTAATACTCTAATGGAAAATGCTGAAGGAAGACGACATTTCAAATGAAAAAAGTACAAACTTGACAAAAAAGAAAAGAATTCAAAAATAAAAAAATGGATTAAAAATGGAGGCTTTGTTTGCAGACGATTCCTTTCTCAGCTTCCCGCCTAAATATGGAGCGCTTCAAATAATTGCTTGTTTGTGAACGCTTCACGTTGGGAGATTGATCAATTATGATGTGGGATTAATCTATTTTCAGACAGCTCTTCCCATCATCTTTTTGTATTCACGGACATTTGTTTCTGGATGTTTCTATTTTTCCCCATCTTTTCCGCCATTTTCTTGCATTGCCATCGCCCTTTCTTTCCGCATTTTATTTCTCCATTTACTGAAAAGCTTTATTGTCTAATTTATTTTACGCTAGTTTTTCTATTCTCTTTACTTTCTACATTTTTTTATGATCCACAGTTCGTTCTCTACTACTTTTTCATTTAATCATCGCATCTTCATTAGCGTATTTCATTCAACGTGTATTACTTCTGGTATTGTTAGAGGCAGCATTATTTATACCCACTAGGAGTTCTAACATAATTCATCAAAGGATATTACTTACCGAAAATAATCAGTAATGTTCCCTGGATTCTGGATGGCAGAAATCTAACTAGACTTTAAATAATTTCTATTTTACTCAGTATTATTTCAAATTAATTCGCATAATGATCAGAGGCGTTTACTATTTATTTCCCACTGGCAATGACTATTGGTGTTCACTTGGATTAGAGCGGTCAGTGTTTCTACTCTAATTGACTATTCACGGCTATATTTTTTGTGAAAGGCTAACTAATTTACTATTTTGCAGTTTCAGTTTTCTGATTTGTATATGAGGTTCTGCAATATTTTTTTAAAATTCTATTCCTGTTTTCGTATGGCCAGTAAGCCTTTACAGCTTATGTGAGTTAGTTTAAGTATTCGAGTATTTTATTTTAGATGTTAACTGTTTTTCGAATTACCGTCGTTGCATAACTCCGACTTCTTCTTGATTCAAATTTATTCTTGTCTTTTATGCCTATTTTTAAGACTCTCTTATGCCCCTAGAAATTTTGGAATAATATCTTTCTTCTTTTTTCGTCTTTATTATTGGGTGACGAGGAGTTTTAACACATGTCATCAAAGATCTCTCCTTGAAAATAACTTGCCTTCATGGAAGCTGAGTGACAACACGTTTTTTTCAAGATTTCCAGTATACTCCTCTTCTTTCGATAATATATGCAGATCAATTTGCCTTATCGCAACAGTGCCTTACTATTGATTTCTCGCTGACAGCAGTCGTTGATCTCTACTGAAATTTGAGTTCCAATGATCTTACCCAAGATCACAGTTGTCTTGGCACGTCCAGTCGAGGTCTGATCAGCGCTCTCTCTCTCTTGAGTTTTTCGATCCTTCTTGACATTCCTTACTATTTGTTATCACTTCTTTGAGGGAGGGGGCGATGATGGGACAATGAGTGGTGATGGGGAAGGCGCTAGACTACTTATGGATATGCATCTTCAACGTCCTTGGTTCCATGTAAAACTTCTTCAGGGGTTTCCTCTGCAGCAGTGTCTCTGGCCCCTGCATATGGATTAGTCTCCGCATTCAAGGGTATTCCTTAATATGTTAGCTGGTAATTATTGTTATTCCTTGTATATTTACAGCCATTCATCTGATCCAAAATTTCTCCTATGCTTTTTTCAAAGCTTTTCGGAATTGGTCTTACTATTATTGGCATTATCTTAATTTCCTTTATCATCCATATCCCTTTCAGCTCTCTGGCAAGCTCGATGTATTTGCCTCGTTTCTCTTCTTTTTTTTTTTTGGTATTCACCCTGTCGTAAACGTGTACAGCAAGGTCTACGGTTTCACAGGACTTTTTTTTTCTTGTTAATTGTCGCGATATCCGGTCGTTGCTTGGATCGGCGTATCGGTTTGTATGTCCATGTTCCATAAGATTTTTTTAATTCTCATTTTCAAGACCTGTTGCTGGCGTATGTTTGTACCTTTATTATTATTATTTTTATTATTATTATTATTATTATTATTATTATTATTATTATTATTATTATTATTATTATTAATAATAATAATAATATAATTTAATCAGTAGAAATAATTACAGTGATACTCACTACCGATCGCTCGCTGAAAACACACTGTGGCGTTCTTTGAAGTTTGTGTGACAATAAAGCTCCCCATATTTCTGTTAGCATCTATATATCGCGAAAACAAGCGCAGGTGAATTCACCTTGTCTTCATAGCTTTTGGTTTACATTGTAGTTTTGGTGACAAAGATCGTGTTGTTTCGCAGTTTTGTCCGCTTTAGTCTGGATAATGTTATCACTTTTTGGTCCCTTTGATTCTTAACTTTGCCTTCATTATTATTATCATGACCAGTAGTAATAGTATAACAGATGTAATAGATATATTAGCTGTAGTATAACAGCTAATATATCTAAATTCATAGCTCTTTTCATACAAGGCGTATATCTTCAGAAGTCTTCTTCAAATTTTCACTCAGAATGTAGTTATAGTTTAACGATAAAAAAATCCAATAATTTTGCCTCTATGTCTTTTTTATGTAGAACAAAAAACAAGATGATTTACAGATAAATCCTGAAGTGCATGAAACGTAAGCTTATAGGAAACCAGGTTTCGCAAGACGTATAAATAATAAAAATAACTCGGAAGACAACAGACTATAAAAATAGATAACGCGTACAACAGTAGTTCTATAAATGATCTGTTAGAGTTTATTGCATGTGCGTTGCTATATAAAACTACGTAAATTGGAATGAAGCATTGTAAGGAAATTTTACACTTTTCATATCAGCTATTATTTTATTTTATTATTTTACTATTTTTTTTTTCGCAATTTCCGTTTCGCATTTACCATTGTGACTTTCCTTTTTTCACACTTTATTTGGAACTTTAGTATTTTTTGTATGTTGAGATTATATGCTCTTGTAGATTCTTGCCACCTGGCGTTTGAAAAAAGGGAAATTGCATTGCATTTGCCAAGCATGTAATTTTTAAAAGCGGAGTTTTCGATCGTTTTTATTGTAAGATAATGATCGCCTAGAATGAATGAAATTAGGGATTCGATACAATAGTATTAGAAGGGAAAGCAATATCGAATATACGAAAATAGGCTAAGCATTTGTAAAACGTTCAAGGTCATATGTAAAGTCTGTTATGCATAAAATACGTTTTGTTATCTTGCTTGATTATACATGGTGTTTAATTGTTATAATAGTTTATATTTTTCTCCGAAATAATAATAAGTAGTAGAAAAAAGAAGAGAAAAATAAAAGAAAGAAAACAAAACAATAGTACGAAGGAGAGTAGGTAAAGGAGCAGTAAAATTAGAAGAAAGAGAAGAAGAAGAAAACGTTACTGGGGTTACGCTACACCAAATAATGATAAACGGTCATTGAGGATGAAAAGACCCAGAGAAGAAACATTATTCATATTTTTACTGAATGGGTTCAGAGAAAGGTGGTACCTTGAAGAGGTTAGTTGACACTCTAATTTCAATAGTCATTGCCAGCAAGAAGACAATTGCTAGCGGCTGTTGATGTAACGAATGAACTTGCAAACTTATCGAAGAAGTGGGTCCTGGGGGCACTTGCTGTAATCTATATACATAAAAGCGAAAATGTGTGTATGTATGTATGTTTGTGTGTGTTTGGATGTCTGCTAAAAACTTTCCACAAACGCGACGAAAATTCACAAACTCGGTATCACATCGAAGTTCCATCCTTTGCTCGAAAAGTGTCGAAAGATTGGCCAAAAACATTAACTTTTCCACCCCGAAATCGGCAATTTTCGACAGTGGGGGAGTAAACAAAAACGGTCCTCTCGTGACCATGACCAATTATACGCATGCGTCAGATGACGTCGTGACCTGATTTATTTTAAATAGTTGAAAAACCGGATAAATTTCGCTTTAGCTCAGTTGGTTTAGGCGTTGGTGCATTATCTAAACTTTTGGGTTCGAATCGTCGTGTGAGATGATTTTTTTTCAATTTTTTTCATTTTAAATATTGAATCAGTGTTATTGAAGTTATTTTTCACGTAACTTTCGTTTTTCTGTTATTTTTTTTACTTCGCTTATTCTTAACGACACCCAAAAACACCCGGGTACCCACCGATTTTTAAAGTTTTAATATCGAAACAGGCTTGTTTAAGCCATCTTTCACGTGTTCGTTTTTCTGTTTTCATCATTCGTTTGCCTTACGTTAGTTTTTTTTTTTGGGGGGGGGGGTTCTCCCGCTTAAGTGTTAACGTTGTTTTCTTTTTTACTTCGCTTATAACAAAAGAAGAACGTGATGGAAAAATAAGAAAAAAATGAACGTGATGGAAAAATAAGAAAAAAGATGAACGCAAAAATGGCATGAATAAAATATTAAAACTTTAAAAATCGGAAACAAAATATATCCGATATCTCGGCGTAAACGTGCAATCTTAAGATAACCACGCTGCCACTATAACCACTGGTCTATGATCGCATGAGCGAAGTTATTTGTTTTTTTTTATTTAAACTAATTCAAAAGAGAATTTTTTGAACCGTGTTGCCATTCAGACTTGGTATTGAAGATCTGCTAAAATTGATATATATATATATATATATATATATATATATGACAATTACTAATGGCTAATATGATAATAATAATAATAATAATAATAATAATAATAATAATTGGCTAATTACCATACAAAATCCAGACAAAAACCAATACCGCTTATCAACGAGACATCAATTGTAAACGGTTGTTGCGATACCACCAATTTATTTGCGAAAGGTATCGAAAGAGGTAAAGGTTACTGGAAATTTGGGGAGATTTGTAACTCAGTCTTCAGGAAACACCAAGTCGTTCTCAAACTGATTTTTTTTTATGATTGTCTGTGTGAAAACTCATAATGAGTTAATAATATTTTACGTTTTTTTTTGCTGTAATTCCTTCTGCGTGAGCTCCCTCGGCATAAATAAACCCGAATGTTCTAGCAAACAGCGACCCCCCACGTAATCACAGTAGAGGTCCTTAGATGCCGATTTCTAATAAAATAATATTCCACTTCTGAGTGTTAGACTTTAGAATTGCCTTCCGCTCCATTGTTTCCATAACTTCACTAGCTATGAACAATTAAATGTAATATCAACGAATATCAATCTACTCGAGTCTTTACATAGTACTCTTTATATGGTCAAAATAATTGCTTTTTAGATTCATAAGATAATGTGTCTTGTTAGGAGTGAATAAGGCGAAAGAATACTAAAACAATACAACGAAGGAAATAATGAACATGGCGAAAATCTTGAGGAAAATCACAAATAATTAAGTTTACTAATATGAACAAACAAGATTAATCAACCACCGCGTATACTACACTCACTGTTGTGAAGGCACGGTAAGGATTAAAATACTATCAGAAGAAATAGGTACTTACAAGACTTACACTTGAAGGGTCTTTAGGGTGCATATACGTTTTGTATAATTATTGTACCCCAAATCCTTGAAACTGGCAAAAGTCGTTGTCAGTAAATAATAATTAAAATGTGTATCTTAAAATAAAGGGAAAACTTTCCACTGTTTATCCCTGGAGTCGGACACAACTGGAAATGTACATTGATGTCATCTACACACTAGTTAAAAACCAAAACGTTTTTTTTCTTTTTTTATCAGTGGTCAACAAGAGAATATAACATAAATGAGAACTTTAATGAATGCACATATATAAAATTCCACACAAAATGTAAAAAAAAACAACATGGAATAGCAAGTTGAATTTTGAAAACAGAAAAACTAATCTCGAATAAAAATAACTTTCATACCAAATTATGAAATACGGATGTTCTTACGTAATGTTATTCATTTTTAAAGCGCGGGGTATATTTATTCATGCTGTATACTCCCTTTATCGTAAAATGCATTTATATATCAATTCAGGATAATATTGTCGACGATGATTGGGATTGTTTTATTTATTATTCGAACTTTACTTTGATTATTTACATGGAAATGGGAAAGGGCTAATTAAGAAAAAAAAAAACAAAGAAAGATACTGTAAAATTTACAAACAACTAGGGGAGTACGAATCACGAAAATTAGAAACAGATAAAGAAAACGAGCAATTGCAAAAAGAAAGAGACAGACAAAAAATGAATGATAGATAAAAAGAGAAAATATTATTTTGCCCTGTAGATCTTTTATACACACGCATATATATATATATATATATATATATATATATATATATATATATATATATATATATATATATATGGCGATTAAACTACACTGAGTATTCGGCGTTTCATCCACTCTAGGATTCGTCAGGCTTAGGCGCCGAATACTCAGTGTAGCTTAATCGCCATATATATTTTATAAATTATTAACTAGCTCTACCTACGTATTGAGCACTTTTGAAGTAAATACTTAAAGTTTACACATAAATCTATACTTTCGTATATTAGTTTTATGTGAGTAAATGAAGTAGTTATATATATATATATATATATATATATATATATATATATAAATATATATATATATATATATATATATATATATATATATTTAGACGTCTAAACGTGTGTGTGCACGCATTGTGAAGTATATTAAATGTGGGATTCCGAGTATGTAGTGGTATCCATAGGCGCGCACATGTGCGTGCTAAATATCAGAGCGAGGGTAAGCGTGAATGACTGTTTTGCACTCACGTCTATTATTGATAAAATATGTTTTCTCTAAAGCATAGATTATTTTTATCTTTATATATTCTAATATATATTTTGTGTATATCTTTAAATTTAAACATATATGGAGGTGTATGTTGTGTACATATGTGTGCGCGTGTGTGTGTTGGTGTGTTTGTGCATGTATCCTCAGTAAATGTTTCCCAACTAGTGCAAAGTCTAATATAGATTTTTCCTTACCAACTATTCCAACATTTCATCTTTCCTTTTCGTTATCTTTCTGTTCATCACTCCTAACCTCGTTCATATCTCCGAATATGACTCATGGGGAAAACGCCATCTGGCGTGCGAAAAACAATTGACGAAAAATTCTATTGGCAGATTCTTCCAAATCTCGGGATATCGCGCGAGAAAATCGTTTCAGTTTCGCCTTTCTTCTGGCAATGATGTTACGCGTGAGGGCGGAGTTTGCGATAGGCTTTCACATGTTTTCTACATCTCTATTTTTAACATCATTATTATTATTTATATTATTATTATTATTATTATTATCATCATCATCATATCATTATTATTATTATTATTATTATTAATATTATTATTATTATTATTATTATTGAGTGTTTATTATTTTTTTTTGCTACAAGCTTTCCTACTATGTAACTGAAACGGCGAATGCGCATAATTTATTCAATATCTCCCGTTATTACTCCCTAAAGTCCTAGATAATGTGAGGCCAAAGAAAAGTCCGCACATGTCATTATTTCCAAAAACCGAAAATGTAAGCTAAACGGAGTGTTAATGTTTCAACACGGCACACCTCATTCGATTGGCCTTTTATTGCTCTATAATTTTAGATGTTTATATTTGAATTTTAATTGAAGTATCTTAGTGTCCACGTGAATTTAAAAAAAAAACTGAAATAAACAAGGCGAAAAGAAGCACGCAATGGAAAATTGTTATTTAAATGTAAATTTCGAACATAAATGCAACGCAGATACAGCAATAATACAATCAACTAGATACTATTTGGTAATATATTCCTTCTGCCTGTTTACAGACTACAATCGCTTTGGCATTGCTACAATTATTTTGCAGCAATTATTCGGTGAAAAGGCATCCCACTTCACTTTAATTTTTGTCCAAAGCTTTGTTTCTGAATTTGAAATGTTATCCTTGCGTAGCTTTTGCTTGATGTATTGCCATACGTGTTCGATAAGACTGGAGTCCAGAGATTGTGCAAACTAATCCAAACATGGAATCTTATGTTTTTCAAGGAACCTGTTGACATTACCAGCTATGTGAGTGGGAGCATTATATAGCATTAACATGGGATTATCATCCAAATACTGAATAATAGAGTAGAAAATTCCAAATCAACATATTAATGTATTGGTCAGAAAAAAATGCGACATTGCCAGCGAAGTACAGACACTGGACAGTTGGTATTAATCACGCCCGACACCAGAACACACCTCAACCACTGTGCAGCGTTGAAACTGTGAACATAAGATTTAATTATTCGCCCTCCCTTTCGATAGACGTACTACTTATCATCAATGCATAGCCTATAAAAATTGCCTTCGTCGCTAAAACTCATTTTCACCAGGATGAAGAGTTGTGATCCTCCGTCCAATTTAAAAGGTCCAGGCGTCACTTTCTCTTTTTCCAGAAATCATTAGCTTGCATCTTGCAATATAATCTCGCAAATTTACTCAATATGTTCTTAACAATAAAAAGTGAGCACATTTTAACAAGATTACATTGTTGGAAAGCCGTTTCAAGGGTGTCTCTCAGGCTGCATATCTTGATAACACTGCCTTCCAGATAAGAAATTGCTCAAGGAGTATCAGAATTTGGAGCACCACGAATACTGCCTGTGTTTTGTAGCTTCTGCACAGTCATTCGTACCGTTTTCTAATCTCATTTTCATCTGCAACCCATTTCTCGATTGAATAAACCAGAAAGGCATATATATATATATATATATATATATATATATATATATATACATTAAATATGTATATATATATAAGTATATATATATAAGTATATATAAGAATATATATATATATATATATATATATATATATATATATATATATATATATATATATATATATATATATACTCGGTTTCAAGAACCGCACGGACTAAAAAAATGATGAATACAAAGACGTATACAGGTATACATTATTTTTTATATTCTCCTTTGGACAAACGTTTTTTAGTCTATATGATTTATACTTTGTTCTACAGAGATGGTTGTTTATTAATGCAAACTCATCACCCTATTCCCAATCAAACCAAAAAGAATGCAAGCATCAAAAGAACTACGAAAAAAACAACACAAATTCATAATGAAAATAATGAAATAATACAAATTATTTTTCTAATTGTACCTAAGTATATACGAACCGGAACTTCTGTGATGGTATACTGCATTCTAATACCTAGCCACATATCTGGTATGAGCAGTTGAAAGGAACGTATCGCTATTTGTTCTTTTATATTTCATTCATAAAATTATTATAGCACGTGTCTTCCTATAATCCAGAGAGAAAATCATAATTCCGGCACTAAAGTAATTCCGTTACATAGAAGCTTATGTCTAAATACACATAGTTCATATTTTCAATACATTGACTCGACACGACAGAGAATAAGACACTAGAGTCGTTTTATTTTAACGTGGAGAAAGGAACAAACATAAAAAATTGTCTTAATCGTGAAAGATTTTTCCTTCGATGAAACATAACGATAAATTAAAGTGTAGCATCTAAAGAACTAATACTACATTTTGATCTTGTCTCGAACGAAAACAACCGCTAAGACATTCTTAATCACTTAAAATGATAACTGAGAAAGAAAACGCTGTAATCTGGTTCCCTGTGCTATTGCACTTGCCCAATAGACATCTATCTTTAAAGATACTAATATATATATATATATATATATATATATATATATATATATATATATATATATATATATATATATACATTCCACAGCCAAACAACGTCGCAGCCCACAAGAGTCATGACAGTCAGCGAACCAACTAATAACCCGAAGCTGATGTCTCAAAAGTAGGAGTTTTTACTCGAAAGCTCGATGCCATCCAGCAACTAAGCGAGTAACTTATGATAGGATTTTAAGAATGTGAGAGACTATATTATGAGGGCATGGCCGCGTCCCTTGCCGAGACGAAGTAGGTTCATTTCACAGTCGGATTTCGGCGCGGTTTGTTTGATCTGTGTTGGTTAATAGAAATTATTGTGTGCGAGGTGCTTACCTCGTATGCAAAAGGCTCGGGTTTCTAATCCTGGCGAGACTCGAATCTTTGACTTCTTGTTCGTTGACTGTTGTGGCTCTTGTGGGCTGCGACGTTGTTTGGCTGTTGAATTTATTATATATAATCGCTCATATTCTGAAAAACATTTATATATATATATATATATATATATATATATATATATATATATATACACACACTTATACGATATATGTATACATTTACATATATATGCATGTAAATATATATATATATATATATATATTAATTTACATGCATATTCATGTAAATTTATACATATATATATATGCATGTAAATATACACACACACGCACAAACACTCATATATATATATATATATATATATATATATATATATATATATATATATAATTTTATAAGTATCGATCATTGGAGTTTTATATTATTCATATATATTTGTTTCACAATTAAAAAAAAATATCTCCAATGTCTAACAGTTCTTTTCTAGAAATGTATATGAAGAGCGCCAGAAAATGGAATAGACATTATTCTTTATTATTGTTTTTAGGTTTAGCCTCAGGTCACTCAAATGAGAATCCTATTATGCTAATATGAAAACCTAGAAGCTATCATAAATCATCGTCCGTCATTGAGTTTTCTGGTAATTATTATTGTTTGTTATGTCTTCCCTACTCCCATCAAAATCCGGTAATCTCATTTCACTATTATCTCTTCCGCTATATGGGTAATCGATTGCATTGCATAAAAAATCATATCCTTTTCGACTCCGGCGAGAATAACAAATTATGTCAAACAATAACACCTAAAACAATTACACCAATGCATAAGTATACACGAACACACACACTCACACACACACACACGCACACAAAATAAACATGTATATATATATATATATATATATATATATGTATATATTATATAATACAATATATATTTATTTATATGTGTATATATATATATAGACATATATAAATATATATATATTTATATATACATTATCTAAATATATCCAAAAGTAAAAATAAAATATTGAACTTAATTCATAGTGTTCAATTTAAAGAAAATTACATTATTTTATTCAATTTAGTCCAAGAAAATTGCTGCAAGTGCCTACAATAAACACATAAGTTAAGGTGAATAGAACACCGCCATTATGAGGATATAACTATAGTCTTACTTGAGTAAGGCTAGTGATACAGTGTGGCCTTACGATATCTTTTTAAATTTTAATAGTATATACATTGTAGCGACGTATGGTAATTTTGATTACTTCAACTGACTAATATTATGTATATATGTATATATATATAATGATATATATATATATACATATATATATACATGCATAGATCATCGTATAACGATTAGATCACTGTCTGACTGACGTAAAGGACATTTAAAATTAAAATGTTTAAATTCAACTTTATTTCACGCAGTTAATGGTAGCCGAATTGATACGGTCTTTGCTAGTCGAGCCAAGGATGTCTAGTGCTGCCGAGTTCGATGAAGATTGCCGAAAGGATGAAACACTAGTGTCTGTAGGTATTTAATTATAGTAAAAAAATAATCATGGCAGACCATTTAAGAAATGCATTTCTTATCGTTGAGCACTTTCAGTTGAATTAAAGTCGGTCAATTTAGCTCTTATGCATAGATCATCGTATAACGATCAGGTCACTCTCTGACTGACGTAAAAAACATTTAAAATTTAAATGTTGTTATTCAACGTAATTTAACGCAGTTAATGGTAGCCTAATTGATACGGTATTTGCTAATCGAACCAGAAATATCTTGTGTTTCCGAGTTCGAATCGTTCGACTGGTGTTAACCCTAACATAATCGTCCACTGAAGATTCCCGAAAGGATGAAACACTAGTGTCTGTAGGTATTATTTGTTATAGTAAAGAAAAGAATTATATATATATATATATATATATATATATATATATATATATAGACACATGTATATACACATATATACACACACACACATATATATCTATAAATATATATATATATATATATATATATATATATATATTTATAGATATATATATATACGCATTTCACTGAACGCTTCAAATCGTTAAAAAATACCCCGATTTTCAAATCGCCCTGCCAATAGCATTCTTCCAGCATCAAAACAACAATACCGCTGTTAACATTCGTTTAATTTAACGTCATGGCGAGAAAAACTGAAAAACGACCCCTATAAAATACTGACGAAGGAGTGTTACTCCGAATATGTGTGTATATCTTAAACATAAGCACGTGTTGATTTTTATTATTTCGCGTTATAATTGGGCTTAAATGTATTCCATGCTTTATATATATATATATATATATATATATATATATATATATATATGCATGTATATATATATACATATATATGCATGTATATATGAATATATACATATCTACATATATATACATGTATATATATATACATATATCTACATATATATACATATCTACATATATGTGTGTGCATGTGTGTGTATATATATAAGTATATCTACACACACATATATATATATATATATATATATGTATGTATGTATAGGTATCTATATATCTATAAAATGAACCTGTCTGTGCATCTGTGTATATGTGTGTCTGTGTATATTTCCCTACGCACTAACTCTGTCAATTTTTAGTCTACAGTTATACACCCAAACACCCGGGCAACGCCAGACGCCCATGCTAGTATATATATATATATATTTATATATATATGCATGTATATATATACAGATATATATATATATATATATATATATATATATATATATATATATATATATATAGCTATAAATATATATATATACTAGCATTTCAGCCCGGCGTTGCCCAGGTGTTTGGAGGTGTATGTTGAGAAAAAAAAAGAAAGAGGAAAAGCGGTCAATTTTTTTTAAACTTTGACCCCTATTATGTCCCCTTAACATTTACGGTTTTGGGCTCAAATCAAGTTATTAAGTTATATCTATGTCCAAGGAACCTATATCTAAAATTTCAAGTGTTTAGACCCACAATTGGCGGAGGAGTTTGGTAGAATTATCAAAGGTCAAATCGTTGGACTTTGACCCCTTGCTCGGGTGTTTGGAGGTGTATACTGTGCAAAAAAAGCAAAAAAAACAAAAACATGGTTAATTTTTTAAAACTTTGACCCCTATTATGACCCCTTAAAATTTATTGTTTCGGGCTCAAATCACTTTATTAAGTTAGAGCCATGTTCAAGGAACTTATATCTAAAGTTTCACGTGTCTAGACCCAAAATTGTCGGAGGAGTTTGGTAGAGTTCTTAAAGGTAAAATCGTTGAAATTTGACCCCTTAACAGCCACATTTCTGCCTGACACCCGTCACATCGATTTTCCCAAATCTCAGTACCCGGTATTTCAAATTTCGAGTCTATAGACTAAAAATTGACAGAGTTATTGCGTAGGGAAATGCACACACACAGACATACAGACACACAGACAGACACGTTCACTTTTATAGATATATATATATATATGTATATATATATATATATATATATATATATATATATATATATATATTGCACCTTAATTTTACATCAATATATCTAAAGTACAGGATTGTATTGTAAAACCTATGACAAAATGTAACAACATGTAATATATTTATGCCGAAATAATACATTTACTGGTCAGACCTCCTTTTTAATGGTTTGTTTTCGCTCAGTATAACAAATATTAACCTTCTATTTTAAGTTAAATCCACATCTCAAACTTACTCATATTATTTATTTATCTATCCATTTCTTTTCGATGATATCATTGCTTTATACATTATCGGAATTGTTTCCGACAAATATATGTGAGAGAATAAATAATGATCTGTGGTTTTCATGTGAACCGCCCTAATGGTTTATTTTGTTTCGGCTTATGAGTAAAATTATTCATAAATCAATCCAATGGTTTTTACTTATAGACATTACTCTTGTAACTAAATAACATAAGCGAAGAACATTCCTGTTTGCCTTTTTATTAGCTTTGTTGAATATAGTATTCATCTTATTTGAGCACACATCTTTTATCACTAAGCTAAAGTCCAAAAGTGATCAGCTGTTTCTTAAAGTTGTCGTGGCTTTGTTGTTATCCTTTTCGTTGGGTATCATTCTTGGTGGTCATTTGTGTTAGAATCCATTCCCAAGATATATTTCATTTAAAAGTCTTCTAGAAGTATATCGGTACGTAAGAGAAGGTCCACGTTTTCTAGTTGTTGCTGTAAAGGTGTCGAGGTTCTTCATAGACGTCGAGCTGCAGAACTGCCGGATATGCCTGAAGTCCCCCTCGGCAGCCGCGTCTGATTAGTTAAATAAACCGAATCACAGAATTCCTCATAGAGTTTGAAAGCGCAAAGTTGTGAACAGTTCCGTGCGAAGTATTGTATGGATTTGTTTAAAAGATGCAACAATACGCATGAACAGCATTATGAGCGTCAGATCTTTGTATTTCGGTTCGACACTGGACAAGTCTCTTTTTGAAAACTCATAGAAATAGAGAAGTTCTAAGAACGGAGAATTCTACTGTGAACGTTTTTTTTTTCTATTTAAGACACAACACAAAAAAAGAAAAGAAGCTCTGACACGTCTCTGGCGCTACCAGCCTTATATTATTTTTTTATAATAGGAAGATGTTTACATCTATGCGGATGGTGTAGTATACTGTGGTTACGGATTTTATTCAATTACGCTTTAATCACTGCAAATGATTGAAACTGGTTATAGTTATAAACTATTATTTTATTCATTGCATCTGTTAGAATCCGTCTTTAAATTTTCGTGGGAGATCTTCTCTATATCTAATCATTGCATATCTTCTTAAAAGTGTCAGCCTAAAAGAAGCACTCTTATTAGGACTACTTTTCCGAAGCTATATTCTTTAGTGTACATTAAACTTTTACGCAAGGTGTTTTTACTGAAGACGTTTTATCTTCTTTTGTTCCATAATCCGTGAATTCTAGACAGATATCTTGCAAAACTGCTTAGTCTAATAAAGTATTACTTTCAGTGCTGATGTTGCCAATTTTTTATCATTAAGTATCATAGTGATATTTTAAATTATCCGTATTCAATCAAGAAGAATATTAACTCTGATCTGATGTCTGTATTCTTACATTGACTGTTTAGTTATAACACCTTAAGGTGTAATCTTTTGTAGTTTATTTTAAAACAAACACGGGCTTGCGAACATCTTAGCACAAAACAGCATGTTTTTAGTTTACTTATTGTCTTTTTTTCATGTGTTCGAATGTATTAGATATTCTAGTGAGATCGAAAACAGAAACTTTTAACGAACATTCCTGACTCTAAATCAACTTGATGGGATAAAGTTGATGAAAAAAATCAAAACTTAACAACCAAAACATAATTTCCCCTATATTTGCACTCTATGATTTGGTACAAATTAAGTTAGGGATCTAAACCAAATGGATTAAGAGTGGAAAATCTTACCATATTTTTAGATTTCTCTTGTAGCATTTTTCAATTCAAATTAATTGGAATTGAATCGAGCTACTTTAGTTTACATGTCGGAAATCGATGAGGATGTAAAAATGAACATAGACGATGATCCCTACGTCAACACGTCTATTGTATTTGCGACATTCTTACATCTACTGAGTATACTCCGATGGCGATTTTTTCACACCATCGTCAATGTAGACATAGTATGCGATTACTTTGTTTTTTGTTGCCTTTAAAAATAGTGTGGAAAATATAATCAGGAGATTGTATACATAAAATCAGCTATTTTATGTTTCGTTACTTATGGAAAACTATTACACACGCTGATATCAAACAGATGTATAAAAAAATTATATATAATAGGAAAGCAGATAATGATATGCGATACGTGCAGAATATAAATGATTAGTGATACGGCACAAATTGCCATAATTCATCTAAACGAGTTAAAACCGGCGGTTTACTTTCAGTATCTGCACAGACTGGCCTTTCATCCTCTCTAATCCAAGTGGCACTTCTACAAATGGTTTAGCTTTGCAAGAAACGCCAGTCTGTGAAGAACAGTCTAACAAATTTATTCACCTGCTGACTTTCCAGTAAAATATCAACACATTCTAATCTTGTTTTCAAGTAATAAACGCCTACATCGTTTCTATCCACACACATCGTTTTGTTTATGCTCCAAATAATATTAATACGTATTCTTATTGTTCTGGCGGTTATGGCTTGGCATGGAGTGAATGCATACAAATAAATAAACAGATTATTTCTGTGAGTTTTCTTGTCATCCATTATATATTTTTTTAATCATCTACTTCTACATTTTACTTCTTTTTTTAAATTACATATCTTATTATTTATTTTTAATGCTTATCAGTATTGCTGTTTTTGATTTGAATATTGATATTTTTTATTCTTACTAATATTTCATTTGTCTCTTAATTGTATTTATTCTCATACTTATTTTCATAATTATTCTCAGTTTTATGAATACATTCATTCTTATTCCCATTCTTATTCTTCCTCTTATTCTCATTCATATGAGTTTACTTATTCTCATTCATATTCATATTCTTATGTGCGTTCCTGATTTATTCCCGCTTTCCTTTTTACTTTTATTTTCGTCCATGTTCTTACTATTAGTTTGATTTCCTTTTATTCGATCCCATTTCATTTCGTATTTGTATTCACATTTGTAATCTTATTTAATGAATCGTACACAAAGAATTGAAAACAATAACTATTTCAAAAATTATTCTATGATAATAAATAACGTCATAGGCATGCATAGCATTAATAAACTGTCTCTGAAAATATGAACACTCTTTATTAATACATTGTATAAATTTTGACCTTGCAGTTTCATTGATAGTGTAAATGGCGAATCTTCCATGAGCTTGTATGATTCGACGCTGTTTCTTCTGTCATTGTCTCCGACTTTTCCGTAGTTTGGTATGATTCCTTCTAACATCTTATATATCGTCCAGGTATTGTGGTAATTCACTTAGTCTTCCTAGCTTGTTTTTTTTTTTGCTTTTTTTTTCGTATTCGCCGTTAGTACCTAGGCTTTACTCCCTCTTATCCATACCTATCGTTCTGCACGACCAGTTTTATTATGTGTTCACCGTAAAACAATTCTGTAAGCGACTCGAGTAAAGGTACCCGTCAAAATTTCGATTCGTGATAGAATATAAACAGGAACGGAATATGATATTTGTGAACGAGAACTCCTCCAGCTTGCAGTCTACAAATATAAATGTTGACTTGGTCAACGTTAAATGAAAATAAAACTATTTCCATGAAAACGCGTGTCTTGTAATGTAAACTGAGGAAACACATCGAGGTTCATGCAGTGCTGATATTAAAATGATTTCTTGTGAGAATGTCTAATAGACACGAGCATTTAAGTACTGTTGTCTTAGTCATTCATTAATCATGGATAAAGCAGGGGGTAGGGAAATGAAAACAACACCCATTCAGCAATAATGGAATGTATTATTTCCATTTTATTGCAAAGTACCTATTTTTACTCTGTCAATAAAGCAGCTAATGCTTAGATGTGGTAGCAAATCTATATTTAGACACGACTTTGAGTGTTGTGTTTGGGAAATTGCATCAGCATTGAATTAAACTTTGGGGCTGTATCTTGTTTTGGCATGCAATAAGCCACAAAGGAAACAGAACAACGGAACAGAGGTTAAACAATGTATTACTGGAACAACAACATAAAAAGATTACAACTGAAAAGAGTAGTAAACGTCACTGAGCTGGTGAGGGTCGCTCTGGTGTTTAATCCACACCTGGGATAAAAAGGTCTATGGTTTATATAATGAATAGAACAGTCCATTTGGAGGGTAATTCCCCCACAACACGCCCTCCCAAGCTGATTTCTGCGGTTGTGAAAATCAGTGTTTCTTGCCTTATGGGCAGACCACCAAGGGGTCTATGCGCTTCCTCTTTCTGCAGGAGCCTCTCGATTCTGACGTCCCTTTAGAGGGGCTATGTCAAAACAGTCATACACAGTTTCAATCGCCTCAATGCATTCCTGCGGTTGTTCTTCTTGATCCTCGTAGAAGCGTTTCCTGATTTGGTTCAGGTGCATCTTATGTTGGAACTTTGGGCTCTGAATGAACGGCCGATTCTTCGATAGACCGTGTCCTATTTCCAAAAAGAAACGTTATTTCTAAAATGACTTAAATACACGTTATGTTCGCTGTTAAACCGTTTTGTTGGCATTCTAGAGATTATGTTGCGTACTATGTGTTTGGGTAGCAGTTTATCAAATACGGATTTTATTTTCCGTCCAAACATGATTTCTGCTGGGGATCCCGCATCTGGTTTGTTCGGGTTTCTCGTGATTCTGTAAATTTGCAGAAATTGCTGAAGGGCCTTTTCTGTCGGTGTACGGGACGCCTTTTTTTAATACCTTTCTAAACGTATCGACGAAGCGTTCGGCCTAACCGTTGCTCTAGCGTGGTACTGGGGTGTCGTAATATGCTTGACTTGATACGTCTCGCAGAATTCTCTGACCTATGTTGAGATGAACTGTGTAGCGTTGTCGCTAACCAGAAAGTCTACACCCCAACCGAGCAAACATTTCCAATAGAAAAAAATTGTCGTTGTTGCCGTGGTCGTTTTTTTTTTGAATCTTGGTAGGTCTGCCCATTTAGAGTAAGAGTCAACTATTATCAGGTAGTAAACATCCTCCATAGGCCCCGCATAATCGATGTGGATCCTCAACCATGGTTGTTTAGCCTTAGCGCAAGGTTTATTTTATCGGTGGTGCTTTTGCAGCCAAAGCACAGCCTTTGCATCTGTTCACCATGTCGGTAATTGCTTGGTCCATAGCTGGCCAATAAACAAACCTTTCATTAGGGTTTACATTCTGTTATTCCTGGATGCCCCATGTAGAAATCCCTGAGATTTCCTTTTTGAAGGGTTTGGTGAATAACCACCCTTCGACCGTATAACAGTGTTTCGTCGCAACCAGAAAAAATATCTGAACTGGTGTCACCCAGTGCTACTTTCTACTTCGTGGTTTGAATGAAATTGTCATTTAGGGATTCTGACTTAAGTTCATGAAGTGTTACCAGCAGTTCGCGGATAATATTGTTTATCATTGTTTTTACATCACTATTAATACGTAGTGCGTGATTACTAAATCTTCAAGAGGCGTCCTTTTGACAGGAATCAGTCTCGATAGACCGTATGCCTTGACTACTTGTTTTGAGGGAAGAAATTTAATTGTAACATTATAGTTCGGCAGAATAGTTCCCCATCTTTATAGTCTGTTCGCAGTGAATGTTGAAAGTCCTTTTTTGATCCAAAAATTGATATACACGGCTTATGGTTGGTTTGTAGAAAACACGTATTCCATACAAGAACCGGATGAATTTTTAAACTGCAAATATAATTCCTAGGGCCTCTTTCTCGATCTAAGAATAATTCTTTTCCGGTGGCAAGAGAGTCCGTGATGAGAAACAATAGGCTGTTTCGAGCCATCCGGCATTCGATGTGACATGCACGCCTCGACGCCATATTGACTAACGTCGCTCGCTACTATTATGTCCAACTGCGGGTTGAAGTGCGCTAGGAATAGTTTTGAAGTTATGATTCTTTTTATTTCTTGGAATGATGTCTGGCAATCTTCTGTCCACTCGCAAGCCTTATCCTTTTTCAGCAATTCATTAAGTGGTGCGCGCAATTTGTGCATATTTAGGATGAACATCTGGTAATAATTTGCCACACCTAAAACAACTCTGCAATTGAGTTATGTTTACTGGTACCGGCCTTTCTTTAATAACGGTCGCCCTATCTGGGTCTGGGCGTCTGCCATCTTAATCGATTATTTGACCCAGGTAGTTAATTGTTTGTAAAAAGAACTCACATTTATTTTTTTTTTATCTTAAATCCATAATCTTGTATTCGACTGAATACTTGTCTGATATGTTTTCATATTTCTCCCAGCTTTTGCTCGCTATGATAATGCTATCAAGATATGCGATTGCAGTGTCCAAGCCGGACAGCGTAGTATCCATTAGTTGCTGGAATATTGCGGGTGCTACCTTGATACCAAACACGAGTCGTTCGTGTCTATACAAACCCCGATGAGTGTTAATACAAAGGAGGTTAACGCTTTTGTCGTTTACCGGAATCTGTTGGTAAGCGTCGCTTAGGTCGATCTTAGAAAAAAAAAACTTGCCGCCATTTAATTTCGCGGACACGTCTTCTGGATTAGGTAATGGATAGTTAAAATCTTCTATGGACTCGTTGAGTCCAGTCGCCAAGTCGGCGCAAACACGAATGTCCCCGGACCTTTTCTTTACGTAAACTGCCGGGGCAGCCCCCTCACTATATTCAATTTTAATCAGTGTACCGATGCTTTCTAATATGTTTTGTTCCTGATTTATTATGTTCAGGGAAAGCGAACGGGGTATTACGTTTCTTTTTAAACACCGGTTGTGTGCCAGGTTTCAACTTAAAATCTGCGACCACTTTTGTACATCTTCCCAGGCCAGGAATAAATACGTTTGTGAATTCTTTTTTAAAACAATTAAAAAGTTTCTCCGTTTCTGCTGGGCGGGTATCTATTTTCTTGCAGAATGTGGATATAGGAAGGTTCCAGAGACGAGACTCCTCCATACTGTCAAAACCGAACAGGTACTCACTATCTTTTAGCAAACACAATCTTAGTTTTTTTTTGTTTTCCCCAGGTGACGGTTGTAATTAATTCACCTTCAATATGAATTTTTGTACAATTAACAGCCGTCACCATTCTGTAAGTTTTTAACATAGTCGGCTATCGTAATATTTTCCATGTTTGGAGATTTACTATTGAAAGATCCGAGTCACTGTCTAATTGAAATTTAATAGCCTTGCCTAAAACGTTAACCGTTACATATTTGCGTAGATTTTCATCTACGACGTCCTTAGTTCTGGTTTGACGTACATGACTTCTATACTGAGTCTTTCTACAGTTCAGAATGTTATGACCGAGTGTATTGCTTAAATTACATCTTTTTTGTAAAAAATGGGCAATCCCTTACCCAATGTTTTCCACCGCATCTGAAACAGGCGCATGGTTCTTTTAGTTTTTTTCTGAGTTTCTGTGGTTAGTGTCTGTGTCCCATTTTAGCGGTATTTTCTTAGTGACTTTTCTATATTCGCGGTGGGTGCTTCGATATTTCTTGCATCTTTTTTTATCATTTCTACTTTTTTACAATCCTCAGTCAATTTTTGAAGTGTAAAGTTCGGCTCATTTTCTCATTTTTAAGGACTCTGTGCCTGATTTCTGCATCTTTTCCCGAGATTAACGCTTGCGAAAACAATACATTTAAAATTGTCTGGTGTTACTTCAGACAACTTAAAGTCATCACAGTGGTAGCTCACTACGGCTGCGAAGGTAACAAAATCGTTATTATCGCTTTTTACCACATTCAAAAATCCCCAACGCTTATGGAAAATATACGTTTTCGGTGAGAAAAAGTTCTGTTAACAAATTTACCGTCTCATTGAATGATAAATATGCTGTTTTCCGAGGCAAGATGTAATCCACGAATTTATCATGCTCAGCCGTTTCCAATTTTTGTAGTAGAAGGCTGGTTTTCTTTTGCTCAGACCAGTCAACATTAAAAAAAAATCTTCATAACGCCGAAAATACGTTGCGATTGATTTTTCTCTTCCTCGTACTTAAAATTGTCTATCGCGGTCTATATTGTATTCTGAGAATATGCTGAATTGCTTTCCGCGTTCGCATTATTCTTAACAATTTCTGTAAGAACTTCCTCTGTTCGTAATTGACATTGGTCTTACTGTTTTTGAACTTCTAATTTACGTTCTGATAACTATTTTTGAACTTCGTTTTACTGTTCCTCTGTTCGTATTTGACCTTCAGTCCAGTGTTTTTCGTATGGTGACTGACGCTTTCCCGCATCGATATGCAACTTGGAATAATGTTCCAACGCTACTTTTAATTCGTCCATTTTGCTTTGTCAGCATTAGCAATTTCAAAAAGTTCGCCGAATTTTACAAAACCGTTTTATTCTTTCTTATTTCTTCCTCCAGACAATAAAACGAACAGAAAAAAACATGAATATTTAAAAAGTTCTTTGCTATAGAAAAAAAATCAAGTGTATATTTCTCCCTCCCCCCCAAAAAAAAATAACGCCCGATTTTAGCAGCGAAAACCACAAGTGACGAGTTCTTTTTCCAAAAGTATGAAAAAAATTACCTTTCTAAGTAGCGACGAACCTTTTTTCTTTTGCACAAGTACGACGCTATCTTCGGAGGTCGTGACGAACTTTTTTCTTTTCAACTCTTTTTTCCCGTAATGATCTGCGTTTTTATTTAGTTACCGTGAACATTTCAGTTGCAAGTGTTATGTTACACACTTCCTTCAGCGTGATAACATTTGAGTCCAACGTCGTTAGTATTTTTAGAATACTATTTCAACGCAAGTATTTTTTTTCAATGTCGTTACTGGTTTGGAATTTAGTATGATCTTTGAATCCAATGTCGTCATTGTTTAGTTTTTAGAACACTGTTTTTAAACGTGAGTACGTTCTCCGAATCCAATGTCGCCAGTGTTATGACTTACAATAAGCCAAAAAGAAAACAGAACAACGGAATAGAGTTTAAACAATGTATTACTGGAACAACAACGTAAAAAGTTTACAACTGAAAAGAGTAGTAAACGTCACCGTGCAAGCGAGGATGGCTCTGGTGTTAATATTTATTTTCATAAATATACACAAAATGTGGCACAAGGCCAAAAATAGGGGGGTTAATGTGGACCTATCTAACATAAAGTTAACTTAACTAGACTCTTTCACCAGAATACCAGAATCACTCTATGGGAATCCTAATTATAACCCGAAAAATGATATATACATGATGTGGGGGGGTTGGGGCTAAAAATTTTATATACAAAAAGAATGAAATATTTACAATGAAAAAATAGTAGTTAGTAAAAGAGCCCCCCACTACTAATTATGGCAGATAGAAAGCTTTGTCAGTCGAAATGACGCAGGTCCACACGAAAACTGACTTTATTAAATAAACACCACAAAAACGACCTGAATCACTGACAAAGCAGTCCATCCGTCACCTAATTGGGGTCGGGAATGGGGGTTATCGAACCTAAGGTGGGAAAAAAGGGGGGGGACAAGGGCAAACTAAAAGAGGGACTGGGACGATGAACACATACATACTCTAGCTAAGTTAAAAAATCAAACAATAAAGCCTAACTAACCCATACTAAACTAATCGGTCCGATACTGATGTCTTGTTAGTTCAGGATACCCAAAATCCTTTTTGACCTAAATCAAATCAGAAACGAATTCAAGGGCAGCTCCAGTCACTCTACACAGTCGCGAAGCTTTCACCCACCTTTCGTTGAAATTCACAGGAGTGAGTTTCACCTTCTCCAGCTTAATTCGCATTTTCAACCGATGCTTGAACATGAGAACAAGCTGGGGAGCAGTGAAGGTCTCATCTCCGTAAACCTCCTTCTGTCGTGTCGACCAAATCACGCCTCTCATAACAGCTAGCAAACACAGAAAAACATAACGTTCCTCTTTCTTCATACTCGGCGCCCAATTGCAGCACGGGGAAACCGCATCCAGCACAAAAAAACGCCCGTTCAGTATGCGAACCGTGAAGCTCTCAACTAACTCACATAACGGTCGAACGATAGCGCAGCGGAAGAAAGCATGGCTTAGGTCTTCCTCCCATTCTCCGCATCGGACACAACTAGGTGTCATTGTAAAACCCGCTATGAAAAGTTTTTTGTGAACCCAGAGGGCATCTCGGATTACCAGCCAGGTGAGCGATGCCTCGTAGTTATCGAAACAGCTCAGCCCGGGCGCCCAAGGCCACATCGAGCGACGCTCATCATTCGTGAAACCGAACTCCTCAATCTTTTCGTCTCGGACAGATCCCCTCACTAAAACCCTATATAGCGCTTTGCGAGACAACAGCCGGGTGTCAGAGAGGCTTTCATTCACCCGTTGAAGGAACTTCAACGCCTGTCGACACTCGCGATAGAAATGGCATTCGTTTCGGGGCCTCCTGCGTGCCTCCCCCTCAGCCGAATGCACATTCTCCAAAGCCGGAAAGGCTTTCTTAGTGTCTTCCATCCAGAAGACACCGTTCCCTAAGTCAGGTGTACACATTCGGTCTAGGTATATCAGCCTTAGAGTGTGTCTACGTATTTTGATATTCGGCATACCCAGACCGCCTTCAGACGGATGCAGGCAACAGATCTTCCGAGCAACCATGGCTTGCTTTCCGCGCCATAAGAACGCGAAAAGAGCACGCACTAGTTCAAGTAGTGAGGACTTCGGGAGTGGAAGCACTGATAGACGGTATAGGATCAGGGGGTAGATATGAGTATTGCATACCTCCGCCCGACCCTTTAAAGTTAGATTTCTCAAAGACCACAAATGAGTTGTGGTCTTGACCGCTTTCAACACTTCCGACCAATTTTTCTCCAGCTGGAGGTCGGGACCAAACTAGACGCCGAGTAGCTTGCAGGGCCCATCAGTCCAGCCAAAGGGTCCCTGAAGGGGCGTTCCCCTCCAGGCACCAACACGTAAGCCAATAGACTTAACGTGGTTGATTATGACCCCTGTTACCTGTGCATACCGTCTTGTTTCCATGTCGACGACTCTAATCTCGGCATTGCTCGTTACAAGCACAGTCATGTCGTCGGCATAGGCGGTATACTTTACTGGGGTAGAACCACCTGGCAAAGTAATCCCGCGAAGGACCGGATTCACCCTAAGCTGGCGCAAAAAGGGCTCAAGCGCGATGACATACAGCATGGGTGATAACGGACAACCTTGACGGATAGATCTTGTTAACCTGAAGGGCTTCGATCTCACCCCATTCACATCCACCATAGCACCGGGGTTAGCATACAAGAGGCGAATCCATGAGCGAAACTGGGGTCCAAACCCAGCCGAGCAAAGAACATCCCCTAGGTAACGATGGTCAACCCTATCGAATGCTTTGGACTGATCTAAATTGATCAGCGCGGCTTCTGTGTCGACTTTCTCTATGATCAAGCGTATCGCGTGCAAATTATCTTGAATCGTCCGGCCCTTAACAGAACACGTCTGTTCGGGACTTATGAGACGATGTAAAACAACCTGCAGACGATTTGCTAAGATCTTGGCCAAAATCTTTAACTCTGTGTTTAACATCGTTAAGGGCCGGAAATTGCTAATCCCATCCCCTCCATTTTTATCTTTGCGAAGCAATTTAATGATTCCCCTGGTAAAGTACTGAGGTATAGACCCGTTCCTAAACCAGGGGTTGAAGAGTGTGGCCAGCAAAGGAATAAAAATGGGCGACAGCCTCAAGTACACCTCGTAAGGCAGACCATCAATCCCAGGGGTCCTGTCTAGCCCGACTTGTTTCAGAGCCTCAAGGACTTCTTCCTCTTTTATGCTACCTTCACACGTAGCTGCTTCGGTCGCTTCAAGGCGAGAAAAGTCAGCTAAATACGTGTCAAACTGTTCAATCTCCAGACCGGGCTCCATGGTAAAAAGCTCCTGCAAATGAGCTCGAAAACCCTCCAGGATTCCATCATTTGATGTTACGGTTCGTCCGTCCGGCAATGTGACACTGGCGATGTGTCGATCAGTCGCACGTCGACGCTCCTCCGCACGCATTGACGCGGCCATGTTTGTTGCCTCGTTCGGCACTCTTTTTAACCTAGCCCTAACTACTAGACCCTGGTCCTTCCTGTTATTCAGGGAGTCCAGTTCAGCCTTAATTAAAGTATAACTATCACTATCCCCCTCCTCCACCGCCCTTTTTAATCTATCATCTAGTGCCGCTTTCGCTGCTCTAGAACTAAGATTGAGTCGATGACTAAAATCAGCAGCGAAGGACCTAATTACTTGTTTAAGTTTTCCCCACCACTTATTCCCGATAATGGCTCCCGTCAATTCCCTCTGTATTGTTAGTAAAAGCTGTTCCCGGAAGCCCTTCACGTCGAACAACGACGTGTTGAACTTCCAGTAACTCGCCATCCTAGGTTTAACGCTATCTAAGTTTACCCGAACCCGGACTAACCTATGGTCCGAATAAACTATGTTATGAAAACTTGGACAGTCTAAAAGCCCTAAGTCGACTCTCTTAACTAAGAACCGATCGATGTAACTCGAAAGTTGCACCGGATCGGAGCCGCGTCTACCTGTCCAAGTCCAAACTACATCCCCGGGCTTTTCGTTTCGAAATTTATCGACAAGATCAAACTTGTCAATAAAGTCTCGAAACGCCTTAGCATCCCGGTTCTGGTTAGTAGCCCTTGAAGTATTACCCCCGCGATCTAAATCGGGATCCAGGACCGCGTTCCAGTCTCCCGCTAAAACTATCCGCCGAGACGAATTCATGAAGGGCTCAATCCCCCGAAAAAAGGAAACCCTCTCGCCATGGCTATTGGGAGCATAAACCCCAATAAATCGAAATGGCACATCCTTTACGGTAACATCCAGCACGTGCACTCTTCCCTCTGGATCAGCATAGACTGGGTCACACGAAGTATCAAGAGTGCGTCTAACTAGCCAGGAAACACCCCTCGAGTGGGAATCAAAATGTGCTGAATAGAGCTGAAAGTCTCTAAGCAGCACACCCTGACAATCACTGGGAATGAAGTGCGTTTCCTGTACACAGCATATATCCACCCCGAGGCGTTGAAGGTCGCGTGCAACTCGAAGTTTACGAGAGGCGTCCCTCAACCCTCGGACATTCAAAGTAGCTAACCTTAAAGCCATTATGATCTATCTAGGGTTGGGTATCCTTAACAAACATGGACGGTGCCAAGACACCAACAGCTGTCCCCAATGATCCAGAGGTCATCTCATTAGTGATGGCCCCATCAGGGGACAGACCACCGATGTCTAGAGGAAATGTTAACTTAATCGCTCTATAAAGTGAAGGGTGGATTTTTATGGGGACCCGTCCAACACATAGTTTCTCCATTTTAAGTATGTCAGAGTCGCTAAAAAAGGCTGGTGGAGGAATGATATTAAAAGCGGAGTTTGCTTCCTCCAGCATAGTCCAAACTCCTTTGGCCTCTTCACGACATCTGACCACAGTTAAAAGTCTTTTGGCATTAGGAAAATTTTCTGGGTTTGTAATGCCCAGTTTGCTTATCTGCTTCACCGCGTAGAGGTTTCGGTAGTCTTTTCTAACGTGATTTTTGGATATGGTCTCTATATTAGCCGTGATCTTACACACGTCTTTGCCCTGAAAAAAAGGGGGTCTTTTCTTTTTCTGGTCTTTTTCCACGGAGGGACTTCTTTGTCTTTTCTTTTCAGAAGTAGAAGGGCCAGGTGATGGAGGAGGGGGCATGTCAATTTTCATAGGGGAAGCGGGAGGGGAGTTTTGGGGGTGTATTGTTTGGGAAGCAGAATGGAGACGGTTTAGGGGACGGTTTAGGGGTCTTTTTGGATGGGGAGCCTAGGGTTGTCAACTTTGGGTCTCTTTTTGGTACGTTTGCGGGAGAGAGGGGTGGCGCTTTACGGGGTGATCTTTTCTCTTTTGGAGGCGGGGCAGGCTTTTCGGGGAAGAGAGATTCGGGGAAATCTAATATTTTTTCTTTTTCTTTTTTCTTCTCGCTTTGCTTGCGCTTTTCATCAAGCGAGTCCTTTAGTTTTAGCAGGGCCTTAAACTTGTTGCCCCCGGGTCTTTACTGGTCCTAATGTCTAGTATCTGCTCTTTGGTCAGTTTATCCGCGTACGTTTTACGAGGCGATTTAGAAAACGGTACCAGCGTCCATTCTCTCTTTTTAGGTGATTCCATCTCAGAGTTGAATTTTTTCTCAAATTCTTCTGTTGTGATTTCTTTAATCACTTCAATTTGTTTGCTTGTGTTTGGCGTTCTAGCCTCAGGTTCGAGGTGCCCAACAATCACCTCTTTAAGGTTTGTTGTGTTTGTCACATTGGTTTTGGTCTTTTTCGGGCATGTGTAGGTTAAGTGACCTACTTCACTACAAATCCAACAGGTCGGCCTCCTCCCTGTGACCACAATGGGGAGTTTTTCAGCTCCCGCTTCCAGGAAGTAGGGTATTTCGAGGAAAGCTTCTTTGTTTAATAGTATGTCGAAGGACCAGACTCCGTTGTACTGGTCCACCTCTATACCAGTGATATCACCGAATTTCAGGAGGTAGGCAGCTAGATATTCACCTGGGACCGCCCCTGGCACTTCGAAAATAGAAACAGTCGTTCTCCTCCGTCCTAGGTACTCCATTCTTAAAATGTATTCTTGTGTAATGATTTCTTTTTTAGTTAGTGCGACGCATTCTTCTTCTGTTTTAAACAGGGCGGCCCAGGTATTGTAGCCTCTGCATTTCGTTACACGATCCGCACGCATTCCTGCCGTTGCCAGTAATTTAGTTACAGTTTCTTTTGTTGACCTGATCAATTTTTTGGTCTTGCGATCTACCACAAAAAGTGAGATCGTTTTCTTGGCAAATTCCTGTAGCCGTGGTGCTTCTAACGTAACTCCTGTCTCTGTAACATATTGCAAACATTTCCTTGCTTCCGTTAAAAAGTTGTTAACGTCTATTTTAACTTTGGGTGGTTTTGCCCACCCATTCTTTTGTTCGCCACTTTTGTCCTCTTCCGACGGCACATTGCTGGCGGACGCCATGGCCGACGGGTTAGAGAGGGGGGAAAAAATAAAAAAAAATAAGGTAAAAGTCCCGTTCAAAAATAACAGCAGGAAAATAACAACTTTAACAAATAAAACAAATTTAACACGGCGATAATAATAATAATAATAATATGTAAAACAATCGCAGGAAAAATAACAAACCAACGTGACGATAAAGACTCCGGGAGCTCTGGTGTTTAATCCACATCCGGAATCAAAAGGTCTAGGGTTTATATAAAGAATAGAACAGTCCATTTGGAGGGTAATCCTCCCACAACATATCTCTATCCAAAAAAATGTACATCATTAAATTGTCATTCTATATGCTTTGTTGGAAGTCATAATTGAATTTTGATGCTAAAATATAGGTTAGATTTTAGAATACATTTTAAAATTAAACAATAGTATTATATTTTAATTTGAAAATATTTACGAGTTACTCAAATAGTAAATGCTATCTTAATAATTTAATTTCGTTTAAAGTATGTGCTGTATTGTTTATAAATTCCAGCCACGTTATTAATCCTCCTTCTTTGTTCTTGATATTTTTATTTTACCCATAGTCTTGCTGCATGAAGCAATTCCGGATAAATGTCTGATAATCATGCTAGTAAGGCTAGATAAGTGTGTTAGATTAAAAACTTTTGTTAATTTAATTGCTTATATTAGAGTAGTCTAGAAAAATCAATGTTTACATAAATAATATAAACATATAGGTTATTGAATTACCACAAATTAAGAGTAGCATAAACTCGAAAAATCTGACATAGAGGTGACATTAAGCTGAGGTGAAATGTAGGGGGATACTTGGTCAGTTAAAATTATAGTGCAGTCTAGTTTTTTAATCTATCATCATGAGAATATTAGTTTTATAAAACGAGCGAGCAATCTGGTCGAAGCAAAAAAAGATGTTATTTAGAACGGTGATTGTAACTTCTTGAATATGTACCGGAATGATGAGATGTATGTATAAATTATTAGCGTTTCGGGTTAGTCTATCTCTGTCCCTGTCTCTCTCTCTCTCTCTCTCTCTCTCTCTCTTCCTCTCTCTCACTCTTTCTCTATCAAAGTAGTTGGAAACCTTATTTACGTCCTATGATCAAATAGCTGATCCAGCCAACACAGAAACTGTTGGAAAAAAGTATGATCTTATTTGATGTTTTTACATCCTAACATGTATAATGTATATCGATTTCAAAAACACTCCTGAATAGAAGATCACACAAATATACATTCCATAAAGAGACGTATTTTAAAAATTATCCCTTTTTCACAATGCTATAATGTACGATGTCTTGGTGTCGTTTATATACAAACGAAAATATAACACTCTCCTCATCTTTCCATCATTTTTATGATTATTACAATATAAGAAAACAGTAAATAATCCCATGATTGATTATGAACTGGAACATTATGGACCAAATAAATGATATTTAATATGTAACGTCAGTGATACAGAGGGAAATACGAACAGTTCAGTAAAGAGTGACCTGATTTGTAATTCTTGTTATATGTTTACAATTGTCTTGGCATTGAAAACTCATTTTGATTGATGTGAAATAGGAAAGCACGCTTGTCAAAAGACAGAAACAATGGATTTTTCTATAACATGCGCAGCAAAAATCACATAAAGAGGCACACAGACGTACAGAAATACACCCTTATAGATGTACATATAGTAAAAGATCTAATATATATATATATATATATATATATATATATATATATATATATATATATATATATATATACTAGCAAAAGTACCGGTCGTTGACTGAGTTCAAAAACAACCTACAGAAAATGGACTCTGATTTATGAAAGTATGATAGGTTATGAAAAGGAATGGGTTGTAAATTTGGGTTGAATTTGCGGGTATAAAAAACAAAGCAAAATATGATAAAAGTAAAAATAAAATAGATAACCCCCATAATTTATTATACCATACTTGTTCACACTGAACCACTTATCACAATATTCTGTGGATATATATTAAAAATCCGTGTTAAACTGTATACATATTTTAATCCTACTTAAGTCAGCTTCGAACTTACCCCCATAATTTTATTATACCATATTTCTTCAAACTGAAACATAATTATCAAAGTATACTTACGCAGATAGATATGAAAAGTTTTTTATTAAAGTTTGTGGCTATTTCCATTCTATGGAGGCCAGGCGCGACCGCAGACTCCACAATTTTAATATACCATCCCTATTTAAGTTTAAATATACTTATCAAAGCATTCTTATGTACATCTATATCAAAAACCCTTGTAAAGGATTTTTTTTTAATTTTTATTTTTTTTTAATTTCCATACTTTGTAGGTCATGTGCGAACACAGCCCCAACAATTTTAATGAACCACCGTTCTGCCAGATCAAACATACACATTCCTGTGTCTCGATACATTTTGTATCATTATATGTAATCAGTTTTTTTTAAACAGTCAACCATATAGGAGCCTATTCGTGACCAGACACACACACACATACGCACAGACATTCAGCTTTATATTATATATATATATATATATATATATATATATATGTGTGTGTGTGTGTGTGTATGTGTGTGTGTGTGTGTGGGTGTGTGTGTGTGTACATACATACAACGTAATGTGACGTCTAATTTGGACGGACTTATGTAATTGTTAATTAAACCCCCAAAATTTCGCTCACGGGTGTAGATTGTAGATGTGAACCTAACTTACCTTCACACTTATCAGATATAGATATTTGAGGCAAACATTTTTTAAATTACTGACACGCAACGTATGCAACTCCTAAAGTGACAGTTAAAAATATTTGTCGTAAATTATGCATTGAGACGTTATTAACTCTTCTTTACAACCTATTTTGTTAGGACGTTGTGGGGAAAAAGGGCTGTAACGCAGATATTTTAAATTATGGCATTAAAAAAAGCTATACCCATACAGTAAAGCATGTTAACGTATTTAATATTCATGATTAACTGCATTAATTTGATATGTATATGTATATATAAAAAGTATAAGAGGCAGCAACTATCAGTTAAATCACCACATGGGGCTTAAGTAAAATATTCTAAATTATGCACGGGTAAGGAGATATATGAAAAGGCTTCTACACGCAATGTGGTCTTTGTTCATTCATATGATATGATGGAGATATTTATGATATATGTGCATATATACATATATATATATATATATATATATATATTATATATATATATATGCAGACTCATATATATGCATATATAATGCAGTGAGATAAGTAT
Organism: Euprymna scolopes; assembly: GCF_053919585.1. Classification (NCBI taxonomy): domain Eukaryota; kingdom Metazoa; phylum Mollusca; class Cephalopoda; order Sepiida; family Sepiolidae; genus Euprymna; species Euprymna scolopes. The sequence goes on along the minus strand of NC_136515.1, from coordinate 44,107,595 downwards.
ACACACAATATATTTTTCTTAATTATAAGTGACATTTTCGTACAAGTCTTCGCTTTCTCTTTATATCTCCATTGCATTTCGATGTAAATCTCTCAACTTTCTATCGCAGGCGCCCTCTCCTCTGTGTCTGTTTTACAGTCTTCCCTTTTTCTCTCTATATAAATATACATATATATATATATATATATATATATATATATATATATATATATATATATATATATATATACGTGCATGCGTGCATACATACGTACATACATACACACATACATACACACATTTATTTATATATGTATACATACATATATAAATAAATACTCGATCCCACTCGTTACATGCAGAGGCACGTGACGCTTTATGTATAGTATTTCATGTTTTAATTTTATATTTAATTCATGTTCACTTTTTATTTTATAATTTATGCTTCCCAAATGATACAATTATTTTTTGGAATAAAAACGCTTACAAATCTATGCATACATTTTTGTATAGAAAAAGGTGTGTTTAAACTGCGATTACGTGTGCATTATTGGTAAATAGGGACTACTTAAATAAACATAAAATTATTATTGTCAATAACTGTTTAAATCATATATTTTTTAAAAGTAAGAACCAAGCAGAATGGAACCATATATGCATACATTAATAACACATTGTAGATTAGAAGGTTAAAAAACGCATCATAAGCCAATCTCAACGAAACGTGTCCCTTACATTAAAATGCCGACAAACCATCGTCCGTTAAATCTGTTTTGGCAACATTGATCATGCAGAAACAAGGGAAATTGTTGTAGCAAATTTAGTAAACATAAAAAAAAACTGAACGAGTTAAGAGAATTCCTGTATCGTAATATGTCGCTTCTATGATTACAATTTCTTTTGGCGCAAGCAGAGGTAACCGGCATTGTCAGGGTCCATATAAACAAAATAGACCAGAGCTAATAATTACATTAATCTTCTAACTTTAATTTTCTTTGTAGCCATCTCACGATATTTCTCCTGTTAACTTTCCTTCATTTTCCCATTTTCTACCAAACCGTTATTTATTATACTCATTTAATCCCTCACTCCTTTTTTTTAAATCGTTGGCGAAATAATATAATTTACTCACTAGAGTTATCACTTTTCTATAGTGATCTGCATATTTTCTCTAATCGCTATTGGACAACGCTGACTAAAACATAACTCAATGACATTTTCATACCAGGTAATTACCTTCTCCCTACAAAATTTCACAATAATATAAGAGATGATTTTAACTGTTATACTAGCTCAATGTGATTTAGAGTATAATGTGTGCGTTTTTATGCTTAAGTAACAGCATATTTTTTTTTGCAAAACCGGAAAAAATAAAATCAAAACAAAGAATAAAAATTTGCACCAGAATAAAAAAAAAAGTAAGCATGAAATAAAATAGAAACTTTATCGAAGTGAAAAAACACATTAAAATGTTTGCAATAAAAGAATAAATGTAAACCCATCGAGTAAACTCGCACAACAAACAGGAACATAATCCAATTAAAACATAAAATATGGGAACAGTAGAGTCGAACATTGCTAACATTTTTGACCAACTAAAAAAGACGAGATCAAAGAGCATAAAACATGTAGAGTGAAACGATAAATTGAAACGCTAAACAAGCAGAAAATAAATAGCATACCAAAACACAAATGTTAAATTATTATTTAAATTATTTTTTTTGTTTTTGTTTTTACGTGTGCTTTTTTTGTATATTATTCATCATATTTTCATGTTTTATTTTCTCCCTATTATATTCTCTCATTTTTTGGTCTCCTAATCTTCATTCTCGCTATTTTCACAAACTTATAAATGTTACTTATTGGCTTCTATTTTACATTTTCATAACTGCTTTTTTTTAATATTCATTTAGTTTACTAATATTCATCTTCGTTCTCATTGCCCGTCGGTACTTACTGGTGTGCACCATTCTCATAATTCTTTCTCTCTATACCTGCGCTGGTTTTATGTATTTTTTCTATAACATTTCCCCACCACACTTTTGTAATTTTTAATTTTCATGCCTTTCTTCTTTATATTTATTTCATCGTTTTTTTCGTTATTGTGGATTTTTTTTTTAATATTCAACTTCTTATGCTCCCACCACTTCATTTTCTAGATTTTCCGCGTTCTTTTTGTCTAGGTTTCTCCTTCCAATTCAGATCTTTATGGATTCGCATGCTTTCAAGTCAGTATTTATATTCTTATATCTTATGCCCTTCTTGTATACCGTCTTTATTTTTCTCTAATCAAAAACTTTGTTCATTTATTTAATGTTCAGATTCTTTATTTTTTTATCATTTTTTACAATTTTTCCATGTCTTTAATTCTGTTGTTTTCTTTTTTCATGCGCATCATTCATCATACCTCAATATTTTTGTTTTATCCTCATCATTTGTACCATATCTTTATTTTTTTTCTTTTACTCTTTTTTTATTATACAAGAAAAAATGGAGGAGTAAAAAATCTCCTACTGAAAGCCGTCAAGCGTTGTCTACCGTTACTTTGGCGCACATGCGACTAATAAACAACAAAGAAGAAAAAGAGAAAGACTAGCATTTTTTTCTTGACATAAACCAATCTATCACAGAGAACCGCTGCCTGGTAGATTGTCTCCCGGCCTCAGCATATCAGGTTCAAAGAGTAAAAACTAACAAACATATAACATAAATGAAAATAACAAAGCCGTGGCCGGGTGGATAGATTTGCAAAGTTTCTTTTGTTGTGCAATATGGCCTGTCATGTGCCGCAACGCAAATGGGTGTGGGTCAATTTGACTTTGTTTTTGTTAGTGATCAGGGCAATTTTATCAGGGTGATGGTAACGAAAAAATAATTGCATTCTTAAAGGGGTGGTTGTGGTTTCGATTTGGCTCGGGACCAGGTGAGGATTCTATGAACTAACTGATTTTATAGAAGATACAGTTAATGCATCATTGAGAGTATGAACACATTACAGAAGAATATAGAAACATACGCGTTATATAACGCACATCAACCCTACAAACATGCAAATAT